>NC_081189.1:41491158-41586158 GCF_902713425.1 Acipenser ruthenus | reverse complement strand
CAAACATATGAAGACAGGAAAGGCACCCAGAGAAGACAGTATAACGATTGACATTGTGAAAGAAGGTGAAGAAATTACAAAAATATTGTTGCATATTTTTACAGATTGTATTAAGCAAAATAAAGTGCCAAACGACTGGAACAACGCATTATTGATACTTTTACATTGGAAAGGAGATAAAGAAGACTTCAAGAACTATAGACCTATCAGCTTACTTCCTATAATCTACAAAATTTTTACCAAGATACTCACCAACAGACTTCAAGATAAATTTGACTCGGTACAATAAAATGAGCAAGCAAAATTCATTAGTGGATTTCTACAATAAACTGGAGAGAAACATCTGGTGTTTTGGAGGATTTAAAAAAAAAAACAATGTTATTGCTCTAACAGGTCAAACGTAATAGGTTAATCAATCATATTACTTAATACACTACCTAAGCTAAAGTACATTACTAATGTATTTAAGTTAAATTTACTATTTACCCTAAAATAATATGTAAAACTGTTATATTCCAGAATAGGTTATGAAGGCTTTACTTTGCTCCACTTAATTAACTATAAAGCAGAGGATGTCAAACTTAAAATTATACACTTTTCACGTGTGTATTTCAGGCAGAAACAGTACATAAGTAGACATGGCTTTTTTTTTTCTTTTTCATTTCTTTTTTTTATCCCTGCCATTGTAGTTTCTTCACAATGAACAGTGGAAAATTACACATTTTTATAAAGTAATAGCATTACTGGGCTTTACTTATTTTTGTATTTTTTTTTTTTTTAAAGCTGTGCATGCAAGTGAAAACTGTCAAATTTAACTTAAATAAACTTCAAAAAATATATGTGGAAAAGGGGGTGTTGTACAAAGAAAAAAAAGCAGCAGTGTGGAGTTGTGGTTAGGGCTCTGGATTCTTGACTGGAGGGAGGGTCATGGGTTCAATCCCAGGTGGGGGAAACTGCTGCTGTACCCTTGAGCAAGGTACTTTACCTAGATTGCTCCAGTAAAAACCCAACTGTATGAATGGGTAATTGTATGTAAAAATAATGTGATATCTTGTAACAATTGTAAGTCGCCCTGGATCTGAAGCATCACTTTGTTCTTGTTGTTTTTTATGTTAATCCCACACATCACTTGCCATTTTAGACACAGACGTGGATTTTTGGCTTTGAATTAATGTGCAGCAATGTTTATAAGAATATTCAGATAGTTTCACCGCACTAAAGAAAATAATATTACTACCTCTGTTATCATATTGCAAGAAGCCTTCTCTCATTGCTCAACCAATGAGGCACTAAAACTACGCAAATAGGCAGAGATTTGTGACGCATGCCAAAATGATAGCTCATCAGAATTAAAGCTTGGCCAATCAGCTGACTTGTTCCTTTATTAGGCTGCCAAAAAAACGAGTGTTAGGGGAAGGAAATACCTTGTAGATAGCGACGACCTTATAATCTTGCGTATCAGCAATTTCAGCTTTTGTAATGAAGGGCAGCTGACGCTTGACAGGCCAAAAGAAAGGCTCTCACGGGCCGCCTATTGAAGAACCCTGCCCTATGGGCTCTGTAGCAATAAACTGCCTGAGCATTCATTGACCATGTCAGTCTTTCTGTCTTTTCTGTGTTGCCAATCACATCAGTGTGATCTCTTCTGGGGAGTTCTTGTAAGGCTATTCAATTACTCCTGTCTCGTCACATTACTCTTTGTTTTGGTTTAGCACTTCTCTTTAATAAGCTGCATATTGGAATTATAAGAACTGTATAGCATTGTGCAGATATACCACTGTGACTACTTCTGCTTGGACTTAATAAATGCTTAGTTAGTAAATATTTTACATTTTGGGCCTGATTTTCAAAAGTTAGTAAAGGTGTTTACTCATGAGTAAAGGCTGTTTTGAGTAGATTGACTTATTTTTTACAATTTTCCAAGATAAGTAAAGTTATACTTTACGTTCAGTTTTTTTTTTAGTAAATATACTTTACTAACTGCCTGCTGACCCCAGGTAAATTTATGTTTTTGAGTAAATTTTACTAGACTTACAAAGTGATTTTTCAAGCTTGTTAAGGACAGTTTCCATGTAATTTCAATGCTTACATTTATACCATTTAAGGAATGGTGTAAATTTACTCATATTATCCTTAACCTCCTTGTGCTCCGTCTTTCGGGTGAGACGTAGTTGTAAGTGACTCTGCGGCTGATGCATAGTTCACACACCCTAGTCTCTGTAAGTCGCCTTGGATTTGCTAAATAAACAAATTATATAAACCTCTGCTGAAACTGCGATTTTTGATTAGAAAAAGGCAAGATGGTGGTGTTGCTTATTTTGCAGAGGTACAGAACACAAATACCACCTTTGGAGGACCCAGATCAGTGCCGGTGCTGTGCTGAATGTCTTCGGAAGAAAAGAGTCCCATTTGTAGTCAGCACGCCTCAGTGCGCATGAAAATTCATATGTGTATGCCTAGTTTATGTTGAGCGCCACCTTTTTAAATCTTGACTGTGAAAAACTGTCCCATTTCATAGTTTTGTATGGGAATTGAAAGACGGAAAAGTCAATGAAAGAACCAGTTTCTGTAATGTAATTTGCAATGGGACACAATTTAGCACCTTAGGTAATAAATTTATCAGCAGCAAAAAAAAAGAAAATTCCCAACAAAAAAATTGAAACACCTGGGTAAATGAGGGACACCAAGTATATTGAAAGGAAGGGTTTCCACTTAGGTGTGGCTCATGCATTAATTAAGCAAATAACATCCCAGCATGCCTGTATAAAAATGCTGGACAGGCCAGGTTGCCTATAATTATGGCTAGCATGGCTGCAAGAGGAGACCTCAGTGACTTTGAAAGAGGGGTGATTGTTGGGGCGCTTTTGGCAGGAGCTTCAGTGACCAAGACAGCTCAACTTGCTGATGTTTCACAAGCAACAGTGTCTAAGGTGATGTTGGCATGGAAATCCGAGGCAAAGACATCATCAGCAAAAGGCAACAGTGGGCGGAAGCGCATACTCCAGGATCGTGACATCCGTGCATTAATTCGAAGTGCAAGGCAAAACAGGCGAGCAACTGCAGATCAATTAACTGCAAATTTCAACCTGGGCCGCGAGCAGCCAGTTTCATCAGAAACGGTCCGCCGAGAACTCCACAGAGCAAGATACCATAGTGGCCCAACGCTCTATTAAGTGACTTTACATTGGTGTTACCATTTTTTGTCCACTACCTGTATATTAATATTATTAAATGACTCAATATTGTAGCATGCATGGGGGTTCGAGTCCGACCTTCAGCTGTGAGAAACCCCCCTTACAAAAAATACTGCAGTACAAATGCAATCTTTAGGACACTGTACTGCAGTTATTTGTACTGCATTATAACTGCAGTATTCACAGAGTATATATGCAGTGTTATTGCGTACTACTGTGTCCAAAAGATTGTATTTTTTTGCAAGAGCCTGCTTGCGGGAACTGTGGTTCAAGGGAAGTAATGTTAAAACTTTACAATGCATTGGTAAGACCTCATCTAGAATATTGTGTTCTGGTCACCTCGCTACAAAAAGGATGTTGCTGCTCTAGAAAGAGTGGAAAGAAGAGAGACTAGAATTATTCCTGGTTTAAAAGCCATGTCATATGCAGACAGGCTCAAAGAATTGAATCTATTCAGTCTTAAACAAAGAAGACTACGTGGCAATCTGATTCAAGCATTCAAAATTCTAAAAGGTACTGACAATGTCAACCCAGGGGACTTTTTCAACCTGAAAAAATAAACAAGGACCAGGGGTCACAAATGAAGAGTAGATAAAGGGGCATTCAGAACCAGTGGCGTGCCGTGACAAAATGGACTGGGGTAGCAGAGTTGTCGCAATCTGAAATGGAGAATACCCTCAACTGTTTTATTTTTTTTTCTAGAGTCTGGTCGTTGTTTTAGACTTATGCAGGGGAAATGCAGATCTCTTATTGGCTGATCACATCCTCTTCAGGAAACCCCTAGACTCTTAAAAAACCTCTAGTAAACCCTGTAAGTCTTCTTGGATAAAGGTGTCAGACAAATGAAAAAAAAATAATTACAGTAGTATGTTTCATAGTATAAGCAAGCACACTGTTCACAAGTGAGTGAGGCAACGTAATGTCATTTGACTGACAGTTTACTTGGCACTGTCTGCTCAGCAGAGAATACCTTGAAGGTCCTGACGGCAAGCCACTGTTCAGAACAGAAAATAGGAGGCACTTTTTTTACACAGAGAATTGTGGGAGCCTAAAACCAACTCCCCAGTAATGTTGTTGAAGCTGACATGCTAGGATCCTTCAAGAAGCTGCTTGATGAGATTCTGGGATCAATAAGCTACTAACAACCAAACGAGCAAGATGAGCCGAATGGCCTCCTCTCGTTTGTAACCTTTCTTATGTTCTTATGTTGTTACTACGACTAGTAGATCCAGCCATGCAGGGGTGTGCAATTTTTGGAAAAAAAATTGTTGTCCAAGGGAAAAAATGCTAGAAAAATCTACCTGTCCTTCTTAAAAATCTACTTACCCCCTCCCTGTCGCACAAAATCCACACAAAAAGGTAGAATATAACTTTTAAGATTTTAGTTTTATTTAACAGTGAACACAATCAATTAGTGATTAACAGGGGCAGGTCTAGCCTTGTAGCTTGACGGGTTCACTAAATTTTTCAAGATGCACAAAAGGTTCCCTGTGACCTCACCTCAATCAACAAATATATAACATACTTTAAGTAAATGTTCCTTCCAGTGCAGTTTGGAACACATTTGCTAGTAAATTTAAGTAACATACTAAGAGTACAACTATAACAAGCAATACTTGGGAGTTATTTAAATCTAAAAATAGCTTTTGCCTGTTTTTTTCCCACTATGTCTCGCTAAGCTGAATCCAACTCCTGATGTACAGGTGTTTTAATTTGTTATAATCCTGGTTTCATACCCAGATGGGTTTTTTTTGTTTGTTTTAGAGGACAACATTTTTTCCCTGTACTATTCTCACTGAAAAATACATAAATTAATTAATACATAAACACATTGCCATGAGAGTTATTCTGTATTTTATTTAAAAATAATAAAATATTGTGCAGATAATGTCATATATAAGCATTTAATTTCTATCATATCCAATAAATAACTAATATCACTTCTGTTCAATTCTAGTAAAAAAAACTACACCTTTTTTTATATTGCAGTTAAATTTAAAAATGGTAAATAGAAAACTAGGTTAGCAACACTAAAAAATGTGTTTTTGAAATGCTTCTAAACCGTAAACCTCAGGTTTTTTCTAACATCCTAACAAGTACTGTACACACTTGTCCACAAAGTTGATTTTATAAATTACACAACACGATTTTTTTCTAATCCCCTAATACCTTAGCGACTATGGTGTTTTCTTTTTTTTTGTAACTTTACTAATTTAAATGTCAGGTTTATGTATTAAGAAAGCAGTATCACTTATTTGCTAATTTACAAAAAAACATAAATAATACATTACATTTAAAAGATTAGTCTGTGTCTTGCCAGGGGCTCTCTTGGTAGCCATTTCTGGGTTTCTTTGTAACCAATAGAAGATCAGCTTTTCCCACAGCTAGCCAATCAGAGATGATAGGGGTGAGATGTAAAAACTTTTTAAAATGTTTGTGTGTAGGTGCTAGACTTCCGCAGTTCAGTTTTCAGAAACTTGCGTGCCTCTCTAGAAAAATACCCGGAGTGTCTTTCCAGCAACAGAACGAAATTAGGAAAAATAAATAAATAAAAACTACTTGTCCGACGGTCAAAGTATAATGGCAAAACTTCTTGTCCCTCACACAAATCTTGGTGTCTGGGGCGTCACGTGATACTAATTGCACACCCCTGTCATGCCCTACTTCAGCTTGCGGTGTACCCTCACACTCTGTCGTGATTTGTTGTGTAATAAAGAAGATAAGTAAATTGCTAATTTTACATGTGCATTTATGATGTTTTCCCTTGAGCACAGCCAGATGTATAATCTAATAAGCAGCAAGTGTGTAAGTGTTTTAAAAAAGAAACCTTCATACAGAAATCTAATTTTATTATTTTCCTTTATTATTTAAAAAAAAACTACTTCTGTATTTGTAAGTTCTACCCCTTCTTTTAAATATTCACTTCATTAAAAGTGGGTTTTTTTGCTATGTGAATTAAAATAAATTAACAATTTTGAATGTATGAAAGAAAGAAAGAGCATCTTTAAAGATACAATCTAACTTCATTATAACAACCCCCCCTGGGATCTGAAGAAATGCTTGTTATATCAGGTTGTTCACTATAATAGGGTTTGACAATTTGCTGTATCAGAATAATGAAGAAACACCCACATTTATTTGAACATTTTTATTCAGTATACAGTAGTTCCTTCAAGACAACTTCACATTGATCAACATTTAAACTATATTTATAAGAAAACATTAAGAAATCAAAAAAAGTACATTTACATGCTGAATAAAGTAATTACGTGCCCTTCTCTCAAAAAACATATCCAGCGTTGATTGCTTCATATTTTTCGTGCTTTTCTCAACATACACTGTTTCAATCTTGTTACCTCCTCACGCCTGTTGCCATGGTTGCAGTTTGTGTGAAGATGGCAACGGTTGTATACATCACACATGATTCACACTACAATAGGTTATCTATGAATCAGCCTTATCTTTGAATTAGCCTACCAAGATCTTTGTTTTCACTGAGAGAATAACACATTCACACTGGAGAAAGTTCAGTGTCAGTCACTACCGAGATCATTTAATCCGGGTAGATTTTGTAAAAGTGATCGTTCTAATATGGCTAATTTCCATTGAAAAAAAGGTTTTTGCTGCTTGGATCATTGAAAGACAGGGTTCATTATAAGAAGGATTCTTTATATTGAAGTTAGACTGTATTTCCAAAATTCTAGCAACTAACTTCATTAGTAACTTGAGGATAGTATATACAAAAACTGCATATTTATCAAATGCTTTTCAGGAATGTCTACATAATTACATGCCAGTATGTATTTATTTATTGTTTAGCTTTTTTTATTTTTGTAACTGCTTGTGGTGAGGTACCCCCGCCCCTGTGCGTATTATGTATTTTGTTGTATTATTATTTAAATGTACTGTTTTGTGTTTATTTAAAAACACGCTATTTTATTGTTATTATTGTTTACAGACTGGGTGGGGTTAAAATGCCCCATCCAGATAAAATCGTGAAAGTGCGTGGTCAACAGCGAGTGATTATTCACAAAATGGCTGTTGACCACACGTATCAGAAACCCTGTGCCGAATGTGATATCTATCATTCAGTGCGTTTACATGAGCATAAGAATTCCGATATCAAAAGTCGGAAAATGTATCGGAATATTCCGAAAGTCAGTTTTCGGAAAACATCACCTAGAAATTTCCGATTAAATTCCGAAAACTAACAAAATGTATGTAATGTAAACACACTTTTCGGAAAACCTATTCCGATAGTGTACTGCACATGTGCAAACTTTGACCTTCATTCCTGCACATGGTTTTAGAAAGCAGAGAAAATAATAATAATCTGTAGTCAGTCTGCATCCATCCATTTGTCTAGTTCTGGATAAAGTAATACATTTGTTAAAGTCTGTATGTATTTGTTAATAGCCCATACTGAAGCAGCAAATGTTTTCCAGTTTTAAAATGATGTGAGAATTTAAATGTCTGCAAAAGAAACTGGTAATATAGAACAGGAAGAGCTGTTGGAAAGGCTGATTGCACATTGTGGGGAATCTGAATAGATGTAAAGGATACTAATCTTTGAATTTAAGACCTGACACTTCAATAAAGCACTATATTGGATTCTGTTCTATTGCAGAAATGTCCGGTCTTCATCGTACTTAGGTTACTACAGTACTTGGCATGCGAAAATATCCTGTATTTTTCCGAAAACTTCAATCCATGTATACAGTTGAATTCTGATTAGACTTTCTATCGTTAATCATGTAAACACAGAAAAGTGACGTTTTAAGAAAAGCAAGATTAGTTTTCGGAAAACGCTTTGTCATGTAAACATACTGATTGATTTGTTCTGGATACTTTAAACCCGCTCCAACTACTAAGTGACAGCACATTCCTGCATTTCTATTGGAGACTCCGCTTGCGAGATTTAAAATGAGATTACAATCAGGAATGGAGGCTTGTTAGCGGGATTTAAAGCTGTATTACAGTTAAGATACAGAGGATTTAAAACAGAATTGTGATGAAATGTACAAAATGCCTACACACAAAAACCCCAGAAGAGGGGCTCCCGAGTGGCGCATCCAGTAAAAAGCACTCGCTAGAGTGCAGGATGCGCTCTATAGCCTGGACATCGCCGGTTCGAGTCCAGGCTATTCCACAGCCGACCGTGGACGGGAGCTTCCAGGGTACTGGCCGAGCGTCGCCCGGAGGGGAGGAAGGGTTAGGTCGGCCAGGATGTCCTCGGCTCACCGCGCACCAGCGACCCCTGTAGTCTGGCCGGGCGCCTGCGGGCTTGCCTGTAAACTGCCCAGAGCTGCGTTGTCCTCCGACGCTGTAGCTCTGAGGCGGCTGCACAGTGAGTTCGCAGTGTGTAAAGAAGCGAGCGACTGACTGCACACGCTTCGGAGGACAGCGTGTGTTCATCTTTGCCCCTCCCGAGTCAGCGCAGGGGTGGTAGCGGTGAGCTGAGCCTAAAAAATAATTGGGCATTTCAAATTGGGGAGAAAATAATAAAAAAAACTAATTGGCAATGACTAAATTTAAAAAAAAAAAAAAAAAAAAAAAAAAACACCCCAGAAGAATGTGCCGGTGACCATAGGGATTTCATTGAGGAAGACAGCAAAGGAAAGAAGGTACAGCTTACGTGTGCAAAGTACTGTCGAATTACTACTATACATATTTTGACAGAAAAAAACGATCAAGCATTTTGGAAAGTAGCTGAAAACACTAATTTCATACAGTATGTCAAAAACGAAAGCCCCCCAAAAAAACGATTTACATAAAACGCGAAAATAGCTCAAAATAAGCATCAAAAAATACAATTATTAAAAACCGAAAAACAGAAGCCCGATTTATAATCTATACCGGTGCTTCCCAACCTTTTACAACGTAGGGACCACCTTGGTGTTTGGATTTTTACCACGGACCACTTGCCACGCAATTTTTTCACAACAGGATTTTGATACTAATTTGTATGTGTATATGTACAAATGAATGTGTATATGTACAAATAAGTACATGTAGAAAGTAAAGTATTTATATAACGTACCTACATGAATCCCTGGGCTTGAATCTTCACTGCCAGTTCATCAAGCAATGTTGTCATTTTGCGCATTGAAAGTTGCTCGGATCCAGTAAATGTAAATACTATGTTGGTCCCCACAACCGTTACCTTGTGTAGCAAATTAATCTATCCATTTCTAACGCAACTTATTACACTCACGAGTCTCCAACTTTGCGAATACGAGGTGGGTGGGAAGCAATTTGAAAAATGAAATAATGGTTGGAGAGTGTAGAGGATGTTACATACTACTTCTAGTGGGCTATGATTTGTAAATTAAACAGGATTAAAAGGGAAAAAATGCATACTACATACATATCTTATAATTATATGTAATGTGGTTAAAGCTGTTTGTTGTGTTGCTTAGTAATACGTAGCACAAGGACCACAGGTTGGGAACCACTGATCTATACAGTACAAAAACAGACAGAAACCCCTAAACTAATACATCAAGTATACAATTTATAATGAACAGTAATAATTATATAAAAATGCATGAATTTGTCACAGTGAAATTATCTTTTTTTAATGTAAACAGTGGGGAAATAAAAGCAAAAATCAAGACACAAAGTAATGTATACATTAATATACATTTTTCAAAGTACAGTTCTTTCAAAGGCACAGACATTTGGCAAATGGAATTATTTACTAAAATTTAAACAGTACACATAAATAACAGTATGTGACCGGGTGCACCCGGCCCCTGTGTGCATTTTGTGTTATTTTGTATTGTAGTTGTTGTACTGTATTATGATTTAAATCAGTGGTGGTTAATACGTGGATCGAGAGAGATTTTTGGTGGATCTTGGGGCAAATCTGAACAAGCATCAACACATCATAGGATAGTTTTAAACAGGGTTGATTGCGTATTTAAAAAAATATAATTCCTGGCAATGAATACATAAAAGAAATGACATAAATTCCAAACAGTAGATGGTGCTGATAACTGTACTCTGGTAACCCGAGCAAGCTTCCTCAACGCGTTGGTTCATAGTGTACAGTCGTGAGTTTGTGTTTGGTGGTTTCAATGGATCGCTTTGTGGTGCAAGTTACAAAAGATGGGGGAGATCCTTCTGTGCCTTCCAGTAATACCGATTTGGAATATCCTAGCTGTTTCAAAGAAAACAAAGCTGGCGCCAAAGCTTAACATTAATGAAAGGTGGGAGCGGGAATTTGCTGTAATATTTATAAATCCAGCGCTCAGATATACATATACAGTCCTCTAATGCAATATTAGACATTCTTGAGCACCGTTTCACAGCACTTACTAAATAAATCTATCATTTTAACTTGTTTTTCAGTATAGTAACTTTTTATTTCAAGTCATTATTACACTGTGAATAATGTGTTTAAAATGTATACAAATGAAAATATAGTTGGAGCTTTCATCTTACTGTGTTCTGTATCTGAATGACAACATACCTGATTTTAGAAAGTCTGTTGGTCTCTGCCTTAAGGGACACATTCTCTTGCATTCCTGACCAGATATTGGTAAAGCTTTGCCCTCAATCTGAACCCTATGTGGTGAAAACACACTGATGTTTATGCCTCTAGCCCAGTGGTTCCCAACCTTTTTCAATGTAGGGACCACCTTGGTGTTTGGATTTTTCCCACGGACCACTTGCCATGCATTTGTGTGTGTGTGTGTGTATAAGTACATGTAGAAAGGAAATTATTTATATAATGTACCTAACTTAATGAGATCCCTGGGCTTGAATCTTTTCTACCAGTTCATCGAGGACTGTTGTAATTTTGCACATTGAAAGTTGCTGATGGCAAAGTTCCTGTTTCTTAGGTTTCAAAAGTATTTCTTTTTCTCATTTTGAATGCTTTGTAGATAAATGGCGTCTCAATTTTTCAGGTTTAAGAGTTTCATTTGACAAAACCTCCTGACAAATAATGCACTGGGGCTTTGGGTTGTCCTCAAATACCAGTGCTGGTCCCTGCAACATTTCTAACACAACTTTGTTTGCACTCACTGAATCGCCAGCTTCGCTCAACGTACATATAAAAAACACACTGGCATACGAAGACGAGGTGGGTGGGAAGCAATTTGAAAAATGTAAAAATGATTGGAGAATGTACCGGATGTTACATACCACCTCTGGTGAGCTGTGATGTGTAAATTAAACAGGATTGGTGGTGCACAGTCAACAGGATTTAAAGCATTTTGGTTAAACAGACTATACACATTATTTCCAGAAGCAGTGTTAAGAGAATTTCCTTTTTGCATATAGTATTGTGAGATATTAAACCTGGCTGAATAAACCCATATAATAACATGGAGCTGAAATCGATCGATCACACTATGGTACAGTTCACAAGTCAAGCAACAAATATAGCCTCTTTTTGTTTCACACAATATTACTATATGCAGCTAACCTCTCTAAAAACCTATCATATGAAAATAATAGGGACATTCCTATATCCCTGGCAACACTGTAGCACATATTTTATATTGTTGAAAATGAAAAGTACTAAAACTGTGGTTGTAATGTTTTTAACTTTTATGTTTGTTTTAATTGAGTCATTCCAGCCAAATTAGGAATAATAATTTTATGCGGAGCGGAAAGGCCAGGACAGCCAGATTACATTTTTATTTTTTTCCTTAACAGTGAAAACATGCAGTAGAATGAGTACAGATTAGAAATATGTGCATTTACGTGAATGCTAGATGTATTTTTTAAAAAAAATAATGCTAGCAGTTATTTAGTTAGTATTTGTTTCACATTAGAAAGCTGTTTCATTTATTGGTAGCTTTGAAGGCGATGCTTGGTATTGCATCAAAAGGAGCTGTAATATTAATTTATAAACACACCCGTAATAAAAGAAAACAGATAAAGGGGAAAAATGCAGACTACATACATATCTTATAATTATATATAATGTGGTTAAAGCTGTTTGTTGTGTTGCTTAGTAATATGTAGCACAACGTGTGATTGTGTAGAAATGGGTTTTTGCAATAAACTGTGTAAAATAATTTTGGGAGCTGGTTGTGGACCACATGGAGTTTACTCATGGACCACAGGTTGGGAACCACTGATCTATCCTCATATTCTCTTTTTCCTGGTGTGCACAGTAGTCATGGTCATGTTGCTCAAATACCTCATGTGAAGTCGAGCCGGAGATCTTTCCAAAAGAATGATGTCATGTAAATTGTTCAAGTCTTAAAAAGAACGGAGGCCGGAATCATTAAAGATATCACTCAATGTGTGTATGTTGCGCGTCGACCAATGAAATAAACAAAAGGGTGTGAGTCAGTGTGACAGAAATACAATGATTCTTGGTTGTAAATTTCCTTCCAAACCTGTGAGGGCGCTAAGCAGTGAGAACAGAGTTCCCTGGACAGGCTGGTCTGACAGTTCTTTCCCAGGGTTCAAGGAAGGGGGCGAGACTCTGTTGCAATAATGCATTGACCAGGAATGGAAACGACGTGGCAGCTGCAGATTGGCAAGGCGGCTGCACTCGTTTACCAAGGGGTCATGTGTGACAGCATAAAAGGGGACGGAGAATCGCAATCTGTTCCTTCGCATTGGTTTATTGTGAGTAGAACTGAGAAGGACTGTAATAACCTAACCAGAAACAAAATTGTGAGTGTTGTGTTTTGTTTGTTTGTAATTGTCTCGTCTTGTCTTGTACGTTCCTAGACAGCTAACGCAGTTCTGGAGCTGTCGCCAAGGGCCAGCACTAAACAGGACAACACTTCACCATTGTCACAAATATAAACTTGTATCACCCACTACGCGCACTACTGCACGCACCCAGGACTGGTGACTGTGTTTATATTATTGTGGGGCGGATATTGTTTATCATTTGGGACTGTCTTTTCTTGTGTTATTTACCCTGTGCTGTACACATTGGTCTGTATTGCCAGCAAATTATTGTTTGGTCTCCAGACCTGAAAAATACAATGAAAACATTTCCAAACCAGATTACAATTATCTCTGTCTGCTTCTTTCATGCACTGCATCACTCCTGCATCTGCTGCTACTCAGCCACTTTGTCAAAGTTATGTAATAGGGATTCCGAGTTTGCAATATATTGGTAATAATGGTACCCATGTGACTTGAAAAAAATGTATGCTTTGAACCAGAAAAGGGGAGATCCTGCAAGCAGTACGGTTGAACTAGAATATATTCAATGGGACGCCACGAAACAGGAGTTTCTGGGTGAAACCACATCTTAGCCCTGAGCTGGAAAGCCCAATAGTAATAGTGAAAATTCGGGAGAACGAACGAGCAAAAGTCATAGCACTCAGAAAGCAAGAAAATATGACATGGAGAAAGACCACTGACTTGGCACTCATCATATAGCAATATCCAATAGGACAGTAGCATAGCAATGACAAAAACACAGCAAAATAAACTGAGAAGGGAGCATGGTTACAAACATTTAGGATGATAAAAAAGAGAGCCAGAGGGAGTACACTACATACCAGAAATCTCAAGCCAGAATTAACATCCGTACTCCCTCTCGCTTGCAGATTCCGCTCCCTATCTACCCCCAAATCCCAGCCTCCCCTTCCCTACTTCCATCTCTCCAGCCTCTGTCCCCACCCGCCCAGCCAATCCAACAATTCTCATTGTGAGATAAACCACCTTGTGAATAGAAAAAATGAACTGCAAATAAACAACATGTCTATATTAAAAAAGGGGGGGGGGGGGGACAATTAATTAAGAATTCATACCACAGAAATACAGCATACATTCTTTTGTTATACATCCATTACTAGGCAGTAATACAAGGGGGCAAGGCCAAAATGACCGAAGTAGCAGCAGTAGAACTAATAATGCCAGGAAAAATGATAAACATATGAATAGTCCCCATATCATATGAAAGCAATACCATCAGACAAGGTCATTTTGAATGAAGTATACCTTGAAGGAAAATAGTTCCCATATACCCATAAAAAATTAAACATAAGAGCTAAATACATTAGGCTATAGCCTTAGCAACAAGCATAGAATAGACTATATATATATATATATATATATATATATATATATATATATATATATATATATATATATATATATGTAGTTTAGTAGCCCATGTATTCAATGTTTAAGGATCTAATTAGAGTACAGATTGTCACCAACAATGACATTAATGCCACAGATAGTAATAAAGAAAGATCGTGGAAATAAACACAGCCACTTATCCAAATTATTAATAATGAACTGCAGTAGTATTCCTAGGAGAAGTACAGGGCCCTGTGCGCAGAGGGATCAATAGACCCCGTCATATCCTGAAGACGTTGAGCAAAGAAGGAAGCAACCTCTTGAGGAGTAGTGCAAGACAGACACTCCCCACCATGATTGATTTTCAAGACAGGATACACCACTAAGTCATCCACTCCCTGGGAGCGAAGCTTCACTCTAACTTCACCAAAGGCCCTCCTCTTCACGGCGGTGACAGCAGAGTAATCCACATAAAAAGAGCGCTTTTGTCCCTGTACGATGATCGAAGCGGATTTTTGAGTCAGTATAACAAAGGCATTGAAATATCAAAGTGCGGGGTCTATTGGAATTTTGTCTTTCTCCTGACGAAGATCAGCTCTGGTGAGATCCTGCCTGGCAGTTAGCTGCTTCATAGAGAAAGCAATATCAGCAACCTCCTGTTTAACAGCATTGAGGATAGTAGCAGTTTTGGTTACGTTCCGAATCGCAGGCCGCAAAGCCACGTCAATTACTGCTTGAACTGATCTACAAAAAGTGTGTGCAACCTCTGCCAAGCAAGTGTCCCAATCATCGGGGCCCAGTGACGACTTCATACACTTTCCATTCGGTGTGGATTGAGGGGAAGCAACGGATCCCTTGCTTGAAGTAGCCTGTAACAGGGGAGAGATCTGTACTGACTCTGCTGGCGTGTTCACAGTGCTGCAGGAGGGGGCGGCAGTCGTCCAACAACCGCCTGTCAGTCATAGCCGTGACACGGGGAGGTGGGAGAGTGGGTGTGGACTCTCCCTCTCTCTCTGAATGGCTGCGAGGCGGGTCTTGGGGAGATTGTTGGCCCTATAAGATAATGCTCTGCTGTTTCCTCAGGTCTGCCGTTTTAGACGCGCTGGAGGTGCGGAAAGTGCTGACCGGGAGCGAGGATCAGCGGAGAGAAAGGAGCCTCCGGATAGACAGAATTAGGGAGAGCGGGGTACCTTTGGGCAGAACCCCAGTAGTAAAAAGGCAAGCATAGCGAGCCGGTAGTGTAGGACGGAGATCCGGGTCGTGCGGGTAGCGGCGACCGGGATATTGTTGCCAAGGGCAGCACCTTTTTCTTTGAAGGTTTATTACTGTGTTTTATTTTCTCTTTTTCTTTGATCTTTTGTTTTCATTGTTTTGTTTGAGGCACCTGCGAGTGCTACTGTCCGATCCCTGGTTTACCAGACTCCTGGTATTCTCCATGGCTCTGTTTACCATCGGTGGTACGCAGACCACGGACCCACAGCGCCATCTGCGGGCTAAAGAGATCAACTCCCTGCTCCCAACAAAAATAAAACTGGGCACCTGTGTGGTGACGCCAAATACACCTGTCTGTCTCTGCGTCAGTGAATTACCCACCACCCTTCCACACGTGGTGTCAGAAGTGGGGTTCACTGGCATTGCCCCAAGCAGTGCACCTACCCAGAGATAAAAAAAAAAAAAAACCCACAAAACATAATGGATGCCACGCAGTTTGCTGCCCTGATGGACCTCCTGCGCCAGACTCTCACCGCTGCGGTGCAGGGGGCGGCTAGATCAACAGCCCCAGACCCCCGGTTGCAAAGACCTACTAAAATGACGGCCGAGGATCGACCAGAAGCCTACTTGGAGGTGTTTGAGGCCATGGCGACCTCGGCCGGGTGGGCTCCCGAGCAGTGGGCTAGCTGCCTACTGCCTCAGCTCACGGGTGAGGCGCAAGCAGCGGCGAGGACACTGTCCCCGGAGGCTATGATGGATTACCCAACTCTGAAGGCGGTCATCCTTAATCGCGTGGGGGCCACGCCCGAGGGGTATCGGAAAAAATTCCGGGGGGAACAGTTTGCGGCAGAGGAGCACCCCCGAACCATTGCCCACCGCCTGAAAGATTACGCCCTAGGTTGGCTGAACCCGGACGTAAACACCAAAGCCAGGTTGGTGGAGATGGTGGTGGTGGAGCGCTTCCTGGAGTGTCTGGCCCCGGGTCCTCGGCTGTGGGTCCAGCGACAGGCACCGGATACACCGGAGCAGTACCAGGCAGCGGAGCCAACGCCCACGAGACTGCCTGGGAAGAGCGGGGCTACCGGATCATCCCCTCAACTGGCCCCGGAGAGGGCGAAGGGACTGGGGGGAAGGGGTTATCAAGGATTTGGTCGGGGGGTGTCGGCGGGAGCTCCCGGCCCGGGAACTGGGGCAGGGTGGGGCTACCCACGGGCTGCTGCGGTGTCGGACCGGGGTCTCGCGCGGACACCTTATCGGCGAGCCCCTGTTCTGGCTCCGGTATTTCCACCTGTTGCCGAAGCTTCAGGGAGAGAAACCAGCCCACCGAGGTGTTGGACGTGCAGGGAGGTGGGCCACCTCGCCCGGGACTGTCCCGCGATGGAGTGTGACCTCGGCCGACCAGGTAAGCGCGTTCAATTACCTCAGTCACTTCAGCACACAGGTTTTGTTATTCCTGTGACAGTGGATGGTACAAAAACCCAGGCTCTCCTGGATTCAGGGTGTGGTCAGTCTCTAGTACAGGAGAGCCTAATCTCACCGGGGCACAGACTTATATTGGGACGGGTGCATATTAAATGTATTCATGGGGATGTACGCTCCTATCCTAAAATTAAGGTGAATATGACTATTGGCCAGCAGGTGACGCAGGTGCAGGTTGGATTATGTCCTCGATTGCCGGTACCGGTAGTTCTGGGACGGGACTGTGAGCAGTTTAAAGACTGGTTGACTGCCCTGACAGCCCCGTCCTCCTTATTGGCTAAGAAAGAGGAAGTAATTGGAGAGATCTTCCCCTTTCGTGATCCGGAATGGTTTTGTCATAAATTTAAACCCCGTAAAACTAAACGGGAGCGCCGGATCGCTAAGAATGAAGGCTGGCAATGGAGGGGGTCAGAGAAGTTTCAGGTGGGGGCGGTTGGTGAAGAATCTGGGGGGGGAGGCTGCGGAACCAGCGCAGGGGTCTGGCTCGGCTGCCTCTGCTCAGGATCGACCTGACCCCGAGTTGGAAGCCATGGGAGCTGATTTTTTAGCTCGCTCCCGTGACTTCCGACTCGAGCAAGGGCGTGACGACGTGCTGGGCAGGCTCTTTGACCAGGCAGCAGTGGTTAATGGTCGGGTGGTCGAGCCCAGACGCGCCGCCACGTACCCTCACTTTGAAATTAATCGAGACCTTCTGTACCGTGTTGATAAATTACCTCAGACCGGGGAAGTGCGTCATCAGTTGCTCATTCCTCAGCCCTTTAAGGAAGATCTGTTGCAGCTTGCTCACGCTATTCCCCTGTCTGGTCATTTGGGAAGGGACAAAACTAAAGCTAGGCTCGTGACACGGTTCTATTGGCTGGGGTTGGATGGCGATGTGAAGCGGTTTTGTGAACGGTGTGGAGAATGTCAGAAAGCTAGCCCTAGAGCCGTCCCACGCGCCCCACTGGTGCCATTGCCCCTAGTGGAAGCTCCGTTTGAGCGTATTGGAGTAGATATAGTGGGACCATTGGAAAGGAGTGCGGCAGGATACACACACCTATTGGTTATTCTGGATTACGCTACGCGTTACCCAGAGGCCATTCCCCTCCGATCTATGTCCGCTAAATCTGTTGCCAACGAGCTTGTGAAGGTTTTCTCCCGGGTGGGAATCCCCAAAGAAATACTAACCGACCAAGGCACCAACTTTATGTCTCGGCTAATCCGCGGAACGTGTAAACTTTTGGGGATTAAGACCATTAGGACCTCGGTGTTTCATCCTCAGACCGATGGTCTTGTGGAGCGCTTTAATAAGACCCTTAAGAGCATGTTGCGCAGATTTATTAGCAGTGATGTGCGTTACTGGGACCAGCTGATTCCTCCCCTTCTCTTTGCGATCAGAGAGGTACCCCAGGCTTCCACCGGCTTTTCGCCATTCGAGCTGTTGTATGGGCGGAGACCCCGGGGTGTGCTCGATCTAGTCAGAGAGATGTGGGAAGAACAGCAGGATAATTCGACCAATACAGTCCGGTATGTGTTGGACCTGCGCAAACGTCTTGAGTCTGTGGGAAAATGGGCGCATGACAATTTGCAGCAGGCTCAGCACAGGCAGGAGAGGAGCCCGATTGCGCACATTTCAGCCGGGGGATAAAGTACTTCTACTATTACCCAGTTCTGAGTCGAAACTTCTGGCTAAGTGGCAAGGACCCTTTGAGGTTACACGGCGGGTTGGGAAGGTGGACTATGAGATCTGCCAGCCGGAGCGACGGAGAGAGAAACATATTTATCATATCAACCTCCTGAAGCCCTGGCTGCAACCGGAGGCGTTGCTAGTGGCGCACACAGATGACGTCACCGATCTTGGACCTGATCTTTCTGTGTTGGCAAGAAAAGGGTCGGTACAGATTGCGGAGAATCTGACGCCAGCCCAGAGGTGTCAGGCTCAGGGTCTGGTGGCGGAGTTTCCTGACGTGTTCTCTTCTGTCCCGGGGCAGACTCGAGTAGCCCATCATCACATTAATATTGAGCCGGGGGCGTTAGTTCGCCAGAGGCCGTACCGTATACCTGAACGTAAAAGACAGGTAATAAAGGCGGAAATTGAGGAAATGCTAAGACTGGGGGTAATAGAAGAGTCCCAAAGTGACTGGAACAGTCCGGTAGTGTTAGTCGATAAGCCAGACGGGTCAACTCGATTTTGCATTGACTTCAGACGAATCAATGAGAAATCGAAGCACCGGGTAGATGAGTTGCTGGAGCGTCTAGGCACCGCTCATTTTATGACGACGCTGGATTTAACGAAGGGGTACTGGCAGATACCCCTGACCCCGGAATCTAAAGAGAGGACGGCGTTTTCGACTCCCTTCGGGTTGTACCAATTTAGGACCATGCCCTTTGGGTTGCACGGAGCCCCTGCCACTTTCCAGCGGATGATGGATCGCATTTTACAGCCCCATCAGCAGTACGCCGCTGCTTACATAGATGACGTGGTTATCCACAGTGAGGACTGGCCGAGTCATCTGTGTAAGGTAGCGGCGGTGCTGCAATCCTTGCGGGAGGCGGGGCTCACTGCTAACCCAAAGAAATGTGCCATTGGGAAGAGTGAGTCGGAGTATTTGGGGTATCGAGTAGGGGGTGGCCAGATCAGACCGCTGATTGCTAAGGTGAAAGCCTTGGCTGACTGGCCGGTCCCTACGACTAAAACCCAGGTGCGCTCTTTCTTGGGACTAGCGGGCTATTATAGAAAGTTCATCCCGAGCTTCGCCACGCTCGCTGCTCCCTTGACAGACCTCACCCGGATTCAGTGCCCCAAATACGGTTCAGTGGACGGAGCTGTGCCAGAGGGCCTTTCTCGCCTTGAAGCGGAGGTTGTGTAGCAAGCCAGTGCTATGCAGCCCGGATTTCGGTAAGAGGTTTACCCTGCAGACGGATGCGTCAGAGACAGGTCTCGGGGCAGTGTTGTCTCAGGAGGTTCGGGGAAGCGAGCACCCGGTCCTGTACATCAGCAGGAAGCTCCTTCCCCGCGAGAAAAACTACAGTACCATCAAGAAGGAGTGTCTCACAATAAAATGGGCAATCGAGTCACTCCGGTACTACCTCCTGGGGCGACACTTCACCCTTGTTACAGATCATGCCCCCTTAGCATGGCTTCACCGAATGAAAGATAGCAACGCCAGAATCACGCGGTGGTACTTGGCCTTGCAGCCCTATGCCTTCAGGGTAGTTCACCGAGCGGGGAAACTGCATCAAAACGCAGATTTTTTTTCTCGGGAAGGCATGGGGTTGTAGGATTTTCGAATGGACCGGTGGTGCCATTCTAAGGGGGAGGATATGTAACAGGGGAGAGATCTGTACTGACTCTGCTGGCGTGTTCACAGTGCTGCAGGAGGGGGCGGCAGTCGTCCAACAACCGCCTGTCAGTCATAGCCGTGACACGGGGAGGTGGGAGAGTGGGTGTGGACTCTCCCTCTCTCTCTGAATGGCTGCGAGGCGGGTCTTGGGGAGATTGTTGGCCCTATAAGATAATGCTCTGCTGTTTCCTCAGGTCTGCCATTTTAGACGCGCTGGAGGTGCGGAAAGTGCTGACCGGGAGCGAGGATCAGCGGAGAGAAAGGAGCCTCCGGATAGACAGAATTAGGGAGAGCGGGGTACCTTTGGGCAGAACCCCAGTAGTAAAAAGGCAAGCATAGCGAGCCGGTAGTGTAGGACGGAGATCCGGGTCGTGCGGGTAGCGGCGACCGGGATATTGTTGCCAAGGGCAGCACCTTTTTCTTTGAAGGTTTATTACTGTGTTTTATTTTCTCTTTTTCTTTGATCTTTTGTTTTCATTGTTTTGTTTGAGGCACCTGCGAGTGCTACTGTCCGATCCCTGGTTTACCAGACTCCTGGTATTCTCCGTGGCTCTGTTTACCATCGGTGGTACGCAGACCACGGACCCACAGCGCCATCTGCGGGCTAAAGAGATCAACTCCCTGCTCCCAACAAAAATAAAACTGGGCACCTGTGTGGTGACGCCAAATACACCTGTCTGTCTCTGCGTCAGTGAATTACCCACCACCCTTCCACATAGCCATATAACTGTAGTAAGCAGACAATTTTTATATTAAAAAAAAAATAATAATATAAGGAGTGCAAGTTGTTCAATTATAAATGAAAATAGTGAATTGGTGGCGGGAGCTCTAACAGCAAGCAGCCATCTCAGTAGGATTATGTGATCTTAGTATAGTTTAATTTAAACATTTTGCTCTTAACTTTTAGATGTATGTGTTATCTAAAGTAGCCTACATATCCTCACAAGAGGTATAACATAAGTAAACTGCGAGTGGGTGAATTAAATGCTACTGTTGTCTTTTGGGCCCACACACAGGAAGAGGTGCACAGAAGCTTCATGTGCCGGGTTTCAAGTGAATGATTAATTAGCAATTGAGTCTTGGCATAGCTGTATATATATAGAGGCACAAATCACTCACTTGGGGTTGGAGAACGTTGGAGAGAGAGAGGAGAAAGAATTTAAAATATAAAAATATAACAATTGCTACTTGTTTGGGTTCGTCGGCTGTTTGTTTTGGCCAACATGCTGTTTTTTTTGTTCAGTGTTTTGTTTGTTAAAAGTATTAAAAGTATTTATTTGTTATTGAACACGCAGCAGTGTTTTCATTACCCTAGTCTGGTGTTGATATCCATTCTTTTCCAGGTCTGATGTCACTATGAAGCTATCCTGTTCACAATGCTCAATTTATGCATTCATTTATTTCAGTTTTAGGGCCAGTTTAAAAATTAGTCCTGTCTCAAATGTGCACAGCATGCCTCTTTACATTTTAGAAACTTTCCTTTTAGGCCAAGTTGCCACACGTCAAACGGATCCTCTGGACTGTATGCGTGTGGCAGCCAGCGTATAATTGTGTTGCTGATGTTTTCAATAACAGCCCCTCCTTGACATTGAGGATATTTTAGTCTTATAAAAATACAATGTGTGATTGACAGCATATATAGGGTCAGTCTTTACTTGTGAAATGAGAGGGACATGTGTGCAATTTTCATCCAAGGTGTATTCCCTTGTCATACCAATGCATTGTGAAATGTGTTCCACTTCTGGACCAGCCTGGCAGTCGTTGGAGCTCACCCTGGTGGAGAAAAATAATTAAGCACACCTCTGTCCCTCGCCATTTTCATACAGTTTGGTCTGCGTCTTATGAACCTATTGTCAAGGTGCCCTTTTACCCTTTGCTCGGTGTCCAGGTTGCCCAACCGGTCATAAAGGCACCCATCTCATTATTCCAGAAACGGTATCCGTCGGTGTACACCTTAACCTGTCCGGGCTCATGTGCATCCCCTACAAGTCCATGCTGTTCCTCACCACCTGAACATTCATGTTCTTCTCCGGTTTCAGGTACCAAATTCGTCATTGAGATCCTATTGTCTCGCACCACCGTGATGTCCCGTTGGAGAAGGAGGGCCCAGTGCACCACATAAACTTCCATATACTCACAGACATAATTAGTCGTCACTGTCTTAATTCTGTCACAGTGTTGGGCTTGGGCAGCTGCATTCTAGCTTGTCTTCTATCTGGACTCACGGCCTTGCTATTATAGCTAAGATCGGGTCCCAGATATGACGCTTGTTGTTTTACTAACTGGGCTTTCTTGGGGTTGGCCCTGATGCCCTGTTGTTGCATATAGCCACTGTTTCATCCAGCAGACTCCAAGCTGTCTCCTGTGAATGACTACAAAGAAGTAAGTCATCCACATACTGTAGTACACATCCATATTGTGATTGTTCTAAAGACAATAGCACCCGAGCCAAGCTCTGATGGAAGATAACAGGACTGTTGTGGAATCCTCCCTGTGGCATGCAGGTCCAGGTATTTTGTGTCCCGACTCCTTCAATGATCACATTGTAGTGAGAGGAATTTGCATGTCAGTAATGAATATATTAGCTCCAGTATCTATCAGCATTTGCATGTCAGTAATGAATACATTAGCTCCCGTATCTATTAGCATTTCACATTGCTGACCTCCTAACAAAGCACTCATAAACATGCGGCCATCATCTCCCTTACTAACGCTACTGACTTGAGGCCTGATCCCGTCAATCCCGGTAACCCAGAACACTGGACTTAATCAATGCCTCGTAACATTTTCATACACTCTGCATAACCTGCAGGTTCGTGCGCCGGTAGGGCGGACGGTTGGACTGGGGTGATTTATCTCGGTCCTTTCCCCTCTGCTTCTCCACCCATTTCCCAACATGTTTCCTTTAAATGCCCAGCGCACCCACAACTGGAGCATTACTTGCCCTTATTTTGGTTATATTGGGACTGTGCACTTTTGTTGCCCATACCTCTGGGACGGCACTCATGGGAAATATGTCCTGATCTACTGCACTTAAAACACTGCCATGTTATACCTGCGCCACTCATCGGCATTTTGACTACATCAAATGCAAACCAGTGGTACAGACACAGAGCTTCTGTGCAAATATTATTTCAGTCCACTCCATTATACTAATTCCTGAACCAAAACTGGCTTCCATTCTCAAACTGTAACAGATCCTGTCTCAATCTCAGAGTTGCTAATTCGTGAACACAGTTTACCATCCCCACTCATACACCTACTTAAAATTCACACCCCAAGATAACCACACAAAACTTTGTACTACCACTTAAACCAGTTCAATACTAGTAACATAATTCGGTACTTTATAGCACTAAGTTTCTGTTTCAGTATCATTTTTTATTTATTTTTTTATTTTTTTCATTCAAAGAAAATGCAATCTCCCTGCTCAGCTCCTACATTAACTAACTAAATAATCATTAATGCACAAATTCTCACTGTTACCTATATTTGTATTTTTTCTCCTTGCTTAAGCAAAATCAGTCTAACCCAAACAATCATTAATAAACAACTTATTAAAATTATCATTCTATAATGTGACTTTGTTTTGACTGTACTTTTGGAAGCTACATATTATAGTTCACGACATGCAGCCTTCATCATTGATATAGGATCTTTACCATTACAGTATTTTGTGGTCAAGTCTACCAGTCTTGCTTTTGCTTCCACTTGGCACTTTCCATTTCATTTTCGATGTTATATATGGTTTAGTTATCACATTAATCTAGTTATCATCACCTCTCCTGTGTATGCAGATACTGCATTTAAAAAGCAAACTCACAAGAAGCTTTGTAAAACATTAACTTTGATAAACAAAACACATTATATCTTAATGTGCCAAGGGATCTAATACCAACAAGTATATTCTGATACTTCAATAACTCTTTCATTAGTTTCTCTGCATACCACCATAACAGATTCCTTTTCCAATTTATCCTTTTTCTGTTTCCTAAACCAGTCTCTTTGAGCCACATGACTATCCATCTTATTCCATTTTATCCCGACATTTATGAGTCTCTTCAACCAAATATTCCTGTATACCTCCAGGCTCCACCATTGTGATTATAGTCTTACGTTTCTGCTACAATCCTCACGGTCTACACTGTAAACCGCTACCGAATATATAATAGTCTTCCACTCGTTATTATCCTCACGACACTTGTCGCTACCAATGACAATAGTCTCACACTTGCTGTTGTCCTCACAACACTGTTTTTGCTATGAAAATATGACAACAGTCTTACACTTGCTGTTGTCCTCACGGCACCTGCCACTACCAAAATATGTCAATAGTCTTACACTTGCTATTGTCCTCACAACAACTCTGTTGCTGCTATCACATGGCACCTGCTGCCAACGGCAAAAATAACAATAAACAATACGAGTTACTACACAACACTCTGGGAAAATCCCTTATACATTTATAGATACTTTGACACTGCCAGGGAAAATTCCCTTCTACTTACCCCTGGACCAACAGATCAAAGCAGATGAAAAACACTAGAAACTTCTTAAGCAACAGCAAAGTATCCTGTTCGTGATGCCAATTTGTAGGGACCTTAAAGAAATTCAACCAGCCTCAGAGTGTGAATATAATCAAGTAGTTTATTGCGTAGAAGTCTGGAGAGAAACAGTACAGGCAATCTGCAGTTAGTTCTCTAACACATAATCACAAGTTACAACTTTATATACCAGCGCAGAGACAAGATAATGAAATATAGGAGTAAACCTGTTTGATGTACATGCAGCAGAATTATACTCATTTTTCAAAGGGACAAACAGTAGTGGGAGAAGGTGTGATTGTCGTCTTTGTTACTTTTACTGCTTTGGGGGATGATCGTTGTCTCTGTATTATTGAGTCACCCAACTGTTACAAATGATTGTTGGGGAAGATCATTGTCTCTGTTTTATTGAGGCACCCAACTGTTACAAACAGTTGGGGTAGATCATTGTCTCTGTTACAACGAGCCAAATGCTATCCTATCAACACTGATAATAATACACACATATTATTTAGCCTAATTCCACTGTATATTATTAGCGAATACATTATAATTCATTTGACCCCTACAATATTAATCGGTGACGTGCTCAAATTTGTTGGTACCCTTACAGCTCATTGAAATAATGCTTCATTCCTCCTGAAAAGTGATGAAATTAAAGGCTATTTTATCATGTACACTTGCATGCCTTTGGTATGTCATAGAATAAAGCAAAGAAGCTGTGAAAAGAGATGAATTATTGCTTATTCTACAAAGATATTCTAAAATGGCCTGGACACATTTGTTGGTACCCCTTAGAAAAAATAATAAATAATTGGATTATAGTGATATTTCAAACTAATTAGTTTCTTTAATTAGTATCACACATGTCTCCAATCTTGTAATCAGTCATTCAGCCTATTTAAATGGAGAAAAGCAGTCACTGTGCTGTTTGGTATCATTGTGTGCACCACACTGAACATGGACCAGAGAAAGCAAAGGAGAGAGTTGTCTGAGGAGATCAGAAAGAAAATAATAGACAAGCATGGTAAAGGTAAAGGCTACAAGACCATCTCTAAGCAGCTTGATGTTCCTGTGACAACAGTTGCAAATATTATTAAGGAGTTTAAGGTCCATGGAACTGTAGCCTACCTCCCTGTGCGCGGCCGCAAGAGGAAAATCAACCTCAGATTGAACAGAAGGATAGTGCGAATGGTAGAAAAAGAACCAAGGATAACTGCCAAAGAGATACAAGCTGAACTCCAAGGTGAAGGTACGTCAGTTTCTGATCGCACCATCCGTCGCTTTTTGAGCGAAAGTGGGCTCCATGGAAGAAGACCCAGGAGGACTCCACCTTTGACAGAAAAATATAAAAAAGCCAAACTGGAATTTGCTAAAATGCATATTGACAAGCCACAATCCTTCTGGGAGAATGTCCTTTGGACAGATGAGTCAAAACTGGAGCTTTTTGGCAAGTCACATCAGCTCTATGTTCACAGACGAAAAAATGAAGCTTTCAAAGAAAAGAACACCATACCTACAGTGAAACATGGAGGAGGCTCAGTTATGTTTTGGGGCTGCTTTGCTGCGCCTGGCACAGGGTGCCTTGAATCTGTGCAGGGCACAATGAAATCTCAAGACTATCAAGGCATTCTGGAGCGAAACGTACTGCCCAGTGTCAGAAAGCTCTGTCTCAGTCGCAGGTCATGGGTCCTCCAACAGGATAATGACCCAAAACACACAGCTAAAAGCACCCAAGAATGGATAAGAACAAAACATTGGACTATTCTGAAGTGGCCTTCTATGAGTCCTGATCTGAATCCTATCGAACATCTATGGAAAGAGCTGAAACTTGCAGTCTGGAGAAGGCACGTATCAAACCTGAGACAGCTGGAGCAGTTTACTTAGGAAGCGTGGGCCAAACTACCTGTTAACAGGTGCAGAAGTTTCATTGAGAGCTACAGAAAACGTTTGATTGCAGTGATTGCCTCTAAAGGTTGCACAACAAAATATTAGGTTAGCTATATATATATATATACAGGGTTAGACTCCTACAGAAAATAGTGAGTGGACTCTGTAGGGTTACACAATGTGGACCAACGGTGCTCGTTTTCCTTTGTGCAAGGGGCCTGGGACCTATAGGCCCCAGTGGGGTCCAGAGGCATTTCCAGTGTCAGTGCAGTCAATTTTACACCTAAAAAGATGACAATATTAATAATTGGGTAGCCGGGTTCATGCAAAATCACACTGTTAGTTGGATGGGGAAATGTAAATGCGCACGTAAAGAATTATATTATGTGAAGACTGTTTTAGGCTACCAATAATCTGTATAATAATTAGAACTAATGGTAGCACATGCTAAACTGGAAAATGCTGCAATCTCACTGTTGGGTAGATTGTCTATAGAAAGTTCCCAGCCCAGAATAAAGAAAAGGAGACACTCACTCTCTAAACTAGGAGGGCTATCCTTGCCTCTTCTTGAGAAATATTTTTTCAGCTGCAAGGCTATATTCGGTCCAATACTGGACTTTCAAAAATGTTAATGTCTGTTTGCCCACATCATGAAATCATTTGGAAAAACTATTCACATCTCCTAACTGGTCCCAAAGAAAAGTGTTTAAACATTTACAATAAAATGTCTGACAATGTTTAAACAAAATGTTAGGATTACACAATGATTATTTAAAACCGGAGAACAAAGATATATCATCGAGAGAGGCAAATAACAAGGCCTTGACGTCACAAATTCACTGTAAGGAAGAGCATCCTTCCTGATGATAATAATAATAATAATAATAATAATAATAATAATAATAATAATAATAATAATAATAATAACTGTCATGATAATCTTTGTTAGATAGCGTCTTTCATTATAAGGATCTTAAAGCTCTTACAAAGAAAAAGCCGTAAAAAAAAGACCATGCAACTGCAGATAGCAAATAAAAACTAACAATAGCCAAACACTTGTGCCCTTTTTACATGCAATATAGTATCACAGATCACATACAGACATCACAGATCACTGAAATAAGAAACAGGCAAACAGAATGCATAATAATTTTTTTTTTAAAAAATTACAAATTGGACAAAATAGCAGATCACAAATAAAAAATAACATGACACAATGTATGCAGTATAATAAAGAACAGAAGGCTTTATATGATAGCCTTGTACAAAAGGGTGTGCAGTGTCTTATTAAACACTGATATGATATTAAATAACTTTCACTGTATTATAAGCTTTCACAATTATTTTCATCAAATCAAGAGATCTTGCTAGGAATGCAGGATCAATGATGGAGGAAGTTTTGGAAGAAAAAAAAACAAGGTCAACTGTTATGCTAATTTTCACTTAGTTTACTTTAGAAATGTCTTAACTGACTTAACTGACTGTATTTCGCCCAAAACAGTTATCATGTCAATTTCAGTTCACGGTGCCTCCAGAGAGCAGACGCACACGCAATACAAGGAAAAGCTGCGTCGGGAACATTAAAGGATGAAGTATTGGGGAGAAATAAAATAGGCTACTATTCAAGATATATAACAATGACGAGAGTGTGAAAAATGCTGTTTCACCAAGTCTACCCTTCCAAAAAAGTAAATGGACCGCGTCCACCCCCCAGTCTAACACTGCTCTTGTGTCACTATCGTCTTACCGACAGGAACAAAAAAATCTTCTATACTCCTCCACTTCATCATATATTAATGGTCGTAACAGTTAAATATTTTAAATTTCATAAAATACACGATGGCGGTTTTACGGTTGTTGACAAAGATTAAAAAAATGGACTGTTGTATTTCTTAATGGTGTGTGTGTGTGTGTGTGTGTGTGTGTGTGTGTGTGTGTGTGTGTGTGTGTGTGCACTCACCACACCACACCACACCACACCCCCCCCCCCCCCAAAAGTGAGTGGACGGCATCCACCCTTGAAAAAAAGTGAGTGGACGGTGTCCACCTGCGTTCACCCTCGAGTCTAACCCTGTATATATATATTGTGATGGAGTATATGTTCCGAACACTAATATGGAGGCTATATGACCATGGGACCATCTTAGGTGAGGGCCTCCTAACAGTTTATTGCGTGAGTTAATTGAATTAGTTAATTGTATACTTGATTGTATTGTTGCAAATAGTTGGGTAATTAAGAACACCTGTGTTTGTGGGGCTTTAAAAGCACTGGGTGTTTGTCTTTTTAGATGAAGGTGTGTAGAAAGAAAGGAAAAAGGGTATTTTGGAAAGCTACATTTGTTTTGGTTGGGGTAAACGGGACCAGCCTGGAACTAGCCAGAGAATCCTTGTTTAGGTAGAGCCCAAGACGGGCTAGGTTTTGTTTCATTTGTTTGTTCTGTTGTTAAATAAATACACGCCACGGCATTGCACTGCATCCTGGTGTTGGACAATTATTATTTAAAGAAGAACACAGAGTTTGTGAGGTGAGCCATCTGGATTAATAATGGGGCTGACTTTACTACTATATATATATATATATATATATATATATATATATATATATATATATATATATATATATATATATATATATATATATATATATATATATATATATATATGCCTATACAAGTGTTAAAAGATCTAGCTCTGAATAACATTTTTGTATTCTATGCTACAAAGTGAAAACCTTTTTTCCAGATCGCTTTATGGAATTTATCTTGCATTCATTCAAATCCAATGACAGAATGCACTGTTCCAAATTAGGCAGTGTTGATAAGCAGATTCAGCTTGATATATTGTAAGGAAAGAAATTCCCTAAATTCATCGGATTCATTTATATAGAATATTCCATGGATCTTCATTGAGTGATGGCCTTAAACAACCCACTCTCTCCCTTCAGGGGCTCGTTGGTTATCCTCCATTCTCATTCATGGAAAAACCATTGCACTTTATTATGCTATATTTACATAGTACTCTTCTAAGTGTGTCTGGAAAAAATATTTCTGGATGACAGCGTTGTTATATAAATTGCTTCTGCTCAAATATTTAACTTCTTTTCACCACTTTTAATGAATTGCTTTGATTTATATTGCTTTTCAAATGTAGTATTCTTTGTGCTTATATTCTCATTTAAAACAATAAATTAAAAAGGCTGAGCTTCCTAAATACTGTATATTGCAGCAGTGTTGCTGTACCTCTTACAAAATGCTTGAGTTCAGGTTCATCATTTGCCAAATAAATGTACTTCAATTACAGTCTCTCAGAGAGAAGCATAGTTTCATACCATATAATTATACCTTTAACACCAACACAACATTACTAGTAAAACAATACACTCCAGTTAAATTATATGTTCCATGTCATAAGGCTTTGTTAATAAGGCTTTGTTTACCAAGTAGAAAAAGCCATTGTTTTACATGCAGCTGCTGCCACCTAGAGCCCTAATCATTTACTTTACATTCAAACGAAACATACATTTACATAAAATAGCACTGTGGTTTGCCTAAACTTCTTATTAAATCTTGCTGCTCCAGCTGAGATACACATGGGCTTCATTTAGCTCTGGCTGTATGCCGAGCACTATTTACTCTAATAATTAAACCTAATTAAGTTCCAATTAGCATAAGGATTTAAAGGTTTTAGTTTCCTTTTTTTATAATTCGCAATCACACAGCACTGACACTTATGGGTTTTCATGAGTTGAGTTCAAATTAATATTTTGAAAAAATATTGTGGTTTGACAAATATACTGCTTAGTATAAGTTTCATTTTTCTTTACTGTCCTTGACGACTGTATAGTGCCTGAAGAGTTATGGAATGAGGTATTGTATCACACCCAGATCCAAGTTATGCCAGGGATCCAGGATAACATCTTTCAATTCCAGACGATCACCATTTGTTATAGTGACATAAACAAATGTGTTCATCAACAGAGAACTAAATGCAGCCCACTGCCAAGTAGACCCAATAGAGCTGCCCTGGCTTCTACAGAGAAGCTAAAACTGCTACTAGGGTATGTATGAAGTTTAGAACACGCCCAAATGGGAATTGTTAAGACATTTGTTTTTGTCAAATACAAGAGGAATCAAAACAAGCAGATCATGTTTAATGACGTCATGTTTTAATTTCTCATTATATCAGGCCCACTGTTCACTGCATCCTTTAATTTAAGACTCATTGAAATTCACTGTAAAGTCAGCAAGCCTTTAGTTAAAGTAAATTGGGTTTCTTTCATCTACAATATCCTTAGAAAATCATTGGGAATGTTTGGATACTGTACCCAAACGTGTCACATTTAAACACCCATGCAGACATATGAGAGTTTAGTTTTTAATGTCAGAGAACAGTTGACAATAATGACAATAAAAAAAAAGTTAGCACATAATTTATTTAACTTAAGTTAACTGTTAGCAATCTAACTTAGGCTACCATCCAATTGTTGTGTTAGGATCAGATACAATGCAGGATCCACAGTCAGTTTTGACACAGCTATTCCATGTTTTTGCTAGCTATAAAATAGAATGGAGTATTTCAATTACTGTAATGCAGTCTCCCAGCTTCATAACTGATGAGGTACCCATTTATTTACTTGCCATGTCTATTCCACCGACCATCAGTTGTAATTTAAAAAACTGCACTGTCATGAAAAAATACTGCCTTTGTTACACTGTCCATATGGTTGTTTGTTTATTTATTTATGGTTGTTTTTTTGTACACTACATTATGCACTGTTGATCAAATTGTTGTTTAAAAATGTACTTCAATAATTAAGTTATCTTCCAAATGACAGAACTGTAGATGTTGTAAATAATGAAAATGTGTAATTACAGTGTGACTACTGGGTGTTACCTGTATTTTAAAGTGTATTACAATGCAATTATTCATATACATTCACATTCATGCATGTATAAAACTCAAAATATCCATTAATTCAATACATCTAAAACTCATTTTTAATGTGTGTGTATGTACTCACTGATTCCTATTCTGCTTTAAATAAGCACAGAATCATGCAAATTTTTTAAAATTAGGTATTCCTTTAGCCTTTCTTTCAATAAACTCAATGGTCTATTTGTATTTCATAAATAAAATAATGCAAACCAGATTTTGAAAAAAGACTGGAAGCCTGGTTTTATTAATTCTATTTTATTACTTTTTTTGACACCCAATTGAACCAGAACACCACAATATGAGACGATTAAAAGGGATGCACGAGTGTCTCCAATAATGCATCCAATCATTGGTAATTGGTAACTGTGGCAGGGCGGAAGTGTAAGTGTATTTTGAATGAACGTTTGGCAGAGGTGGGGTTAATTCCTTCCCTGCCATGACCCACAGTTGTAATGTGGCCATTCCCTATAGTTGAGTGGTCATTGGGGAATGGCCACATGTTTATAAAGGAAGGAATTTGAGGGGGTGTTTGACCTGTGTGGTTGACAAGTCCAATGAAAGCTCTGCCCAGCCTGGACAATCTGAAGCCTTTATTTTGAGCAGAAGTTAATTGTGTTTTGTTTAACCTTTTATTTTGGCGCTCGTGCCCACGGTTTGGTTTGTTCCTGTTATTCTGCTATTTTTGTTAATAAATATGCACAACCTTTGACTAGGCCATTCCAGAACCTTGATTTTATTATTCTTTAACCATTCTGAAGTAGATTTTGATGTGTGCTTTGGATCGTTGTTGTGGTAGAACGTCCAGTTGCGTTTTAAACCAAGTTTGTAGTGGAGGGTTTCAGATGATTGGCCAGTATCTTTAGTAATGTATTAGAACAACATTTCCTGTGCCATTAGAGGAAAAACAGCCCTATAGAAGGATATTACCACCTCTATGCGTGACAGTAGGTATGGTGTTCTTTTCTTTGTACGCCTCACCAGACTTTCTTCTAACGTAACGACTATCAGCATGACCAAATAGCTTGATTTTTGATTTTCATCACTCCACAAAACCTTTGACCAGAACTCATATCCATCATTCAATTGCAGTTTTGCAAAATTAAGCGATTGTCCTCGTGACATTTTCCTGAGAGTGGCTTTTTCCTTGGCCTGTGAGCATTGAGACCTTCACCATGCAATACTCGACCTATGGTTGAAATGGAAACCCCAGTCCCACTTGCAGCCAATTCAGTTTGAATATCTTTGGCAGTCAATCCCGGATTGTTATTAACCTTCCTCACAATTCTTCTACTTGTTATTGGTGAATGAACTTCTTTCTTCCAGACCGAGGGAGCGTTGTGACAGTACCATGAGTCTTGTACTTCTTGATAATAGAAACAATAGTTGAAATTGATATAGTCAAATGCTTAGAAATCTTCTTGTATCTTTCTCCAGCTTTATGTCAATAAATAATTTTCATAGCTCTTTACTTTTTCCCATATTGATTTATTGGTAATCAGAGAAATCATCCTATGCCTAACCCTTTTATACTCGCTAAGAATGTTCACCTACAATCCAGCATTTTCTAGACTTTTCTAGAATTAGGTTCTGCATTATCATATTGAAATATCTAGCACCTTGTAGACAATACTATCATAGCATCAAAGGGTATGAATACTTTTGAATTTGCATTTTTGGAGTTGCAAAAATAAATAAATAAATAAATACTCGTAGACATCTGTTTCTTGTAACTTTTTTTCCTCATCCACAAAAGCAAAACTTTTGCTACAAAAGATTTTTCCTAAAATTCTCTGTTTTTGAGAAATTTCTAGAAATTATAAATTTCCATTGGGGTATGTAAACTTTTGACTACAACTGTATATATTGCTAAATGTACATTTTTATTCATCTTCTTCTGTAGCCATCTATAAAAAGCAGTGTGAAAAGCTAAACATGAGTGACCCATTGAGAATTGTATTTATATATTGAATATATATTTGGAAACTGCAAAACCTCAACCAAAATATATAGATGTATTTGAAAAGAAGTAATTTACAGTATATGACATCTTTAAATGTATTTAGATAGTTGCTGTTGATATGAAGACATATTCAAGTTCCTACACACAATTATAGAAGGAAATGATTATTTTATTGTTTGTTTGTTTTTGTTTTTTATGTTGCATTGTATGACTGTCTGTTGTAATCATTTACCTGTTTTGCTCTTATGAACAGGGCCTTCCACATCATTAAGCTATCCTGATTAATAACATTTTAAAGATATAATTTGGATTGCTGCTCAAACTCGAAACCATAGAAAATGCATTAGTTTTAGTATTTGCCTTCAACAATAGAGTCTTTTTAGTAAAGATAATACAAGGTCCCCAAATTGAATTTGTCATGTATGCCATTCATCAACAGGCCCAATTAAATGCAATTGTACACAATATCCCAAATGTATTCTCTTTGTACTGTTTTCTACAAGACAGCTGCAGATGTCTTCATCATATTTATCTGCAGTCCTTTCCCTTGCTTCTTTTGTTGATCATGATTTCTGTCTCATCCATCTCTCCCTTTATGAGGATTATGTTATTGGTAAGTGGAGGCGATTCAGTCTCTCTTCATTGATGTTTAATCCTGAGTGGCCCCATTACCCATTTAGAAATACACTTTACAGACAGACAGTGAACAGCTTCCTTGAGATGGAGTCCCCTTGTCTCGCTTCTCATTTACTGCTGGTGCAGTCCTTTTAGTGTGTTTGTAATTCTTTATTCCTTTAAAGTTGGTTCATTCAAGGTCTTGATTCATCAGCACAACCTTTAAAACCTTTGTCTCCGTAATCAAAGGTCTTTTTATAGCTGATGAAAGCCAGGCATGAATTTCCAATGATTTATCAAATTAAACTTGGTTGTCCTATTCCTTGGTTTGAGTCAATTTTCCAACCAAGTTTTCTTTGTCAGTGTTTGTAACCTACTAGTTTTGTGTAACTGCACAAAAGAGGCCTAGTTCTATTCTATTTTTGTGAAAGTTTAAAACTGTAAACCTGCTTTTGTGAGATCTGCAAGTAGCGGGCAAACTATTCTGGGAAGTATGAGAGGTCATGCATACACACAAATCAGGGATGGAAATAAGACTCATATAGCAGTTTCACCCATTCCAGGTTTTACTATGAGCTTGATTAGCCCTAGTGTGAACAAATTCAGGTTTGTCTTAGTAAACTTATACTACTAAAACCAAGAATGGGTCAAACTGCTATGCAATGGGAGTCTTATTTTCATCCCTGATACACACACACACATTATAAATATATATATATATATATATATATATATATATATACATACATATATACAATTCTGTCAAGACGTGGAGGTATCTTCACCAAGCACACACGCATGTCATGGTCAATGTTCATCCTGGCTCGGTACATTTTTTTCATGTCATGGCTCAAAATCTGGTTTCGCACAAGTAGGTTGTACTGAATGGGACCACTTTCAGAAGAATCAGTGCTGTATTCATCAGAGCACTCACACCAAAATGTCTCCAGCAGCATTTCACTGAACTTGGTTCTGAGGGAGCTGTCTGATGAAATGTCAATGAGCTCTTCTAACAGCTTTGATGGGACAGAGGGTGGCAGTTTAGCTTCAATATTCTCACTAATGGGGGTTGTAGCCCACAGGTGTGTAGCGGCTTGTTCCATCGTGAGTTCAGGAAAGTATTACATTTGTTGAGTAAACCAGACAGATTCACTACCAGATGCGGTTTGATTACGTCAAAGTCAATGTTTCGTTCCTGAATGAAAGAATGTACTGTAAGAGCTCAAACATATCAGTAGTCCCCCCCACAGACACAAACTTTCCAGAGTTGTAGTTTCCTTTTGAATGCAACAATTATTTCATGCTGGGCAATAAAATGAGCGCTCCCACCTTGCATAGTTTTATTCAGCTTATTCATTTCACTGAATATGTGTGCGAGGTAACCCAGTTTTGCCAGCCACACATCTTTCAGCACTTTGGCAAGTTTGGATTTCTTATCAGCTAAGAATATACGTAACTCTTCCTTGAGATTACATATACATATACGGATCAGCATTCTGCCAATAGCCATCTCACCTTTGTATGCATGAGCAAGGAATGGTGCTCTGCGCCCACTTCATCGCAAAGTGCAGCAAAACACCTGGAGTTTGTTGCTGTGGATTTAATACAATTAACGAGTGTTACCGCTGTGTTCACAACACTGGTTCAATATCTTTCGTAGCAAGCACCTCTTGGTGTAAAAAGCAATGTGTCCAAATAGCGCGAGATGCAACAGCTTTTATTTTTTGCACAACACCAAAATGCTTTCCGGTCATTGCTGCATCAGTGCAGACCAATGCAATTAGCCCAGCTGATTTCTGCTGAAGTCATAAAATCATCTAGCAGTTTGAAAATATCGTCTGACTTTGTTGTTGTCTTGAGCTCCTTGCAAAACTTCTTAAAGTCTTCCTTTATTCCCTTATTCCACACATACTGAACATAGACGAGTAAATGGGACATTTTAGAAATGTCTGTGGATTCATCGAGTTGTATAGCAAAATCATTGTCACGCGGCCGATCAGTGCACTGTGAAAAGTAATTTTTTTTTGTATTTTTTTTTTCAATTTAGTAGTTGCCAATTCATTTTTACCCCATTTTTCTCCCAATTTGAATTAACCAATTGCATTATTTTAGGCTCAGCTCACTGCTACCATCCCCGCGCTGACTCAGGAGCGGCGAAGACGAACACATGCTGTCCCCTGAAATGTGTGCCGTCAGCCAACCACTTTTTTTCATTCTGCAGGCCCGCCATGCAGCCACCTCAGAGCTACAGCGTTGGAGGACAACACAGTTCTGGGCAGCTTACAGGCAAGCCCTCCCCAACCTGGCAACACTCTGCCAATTGTGTGCCGCCCCTTGGGAGCTCTCGTCCACGGTCGACAGTGGAATAGCCTGGACTTGAACCGGCGACCTCCAGGCTATAGGGTGCAGCCTGCGCTCCACGCAGAGCGCCTTTACCGCCGAAACTATGTCTTCTGACATAAAAGCGATCCGTCGTTTGACAGTGTCATTTGACTGGTATTTTTGCCTTCTCCTCTCCAAACATTTTCTTTACAGTGGCACACAGCATTATCAGCTTCTCAGCAATCGTATGCAATTTTTGTGCTTTAGCAATTTTCTGCACCACTATGTACGATGACACTACAAACTTTTTATCCGCAGTAGTTGTTTAACAGTTCCTTAACCTTTTGCTCTAAAAATGAATGTTGCTTGTTTTTATATATTTCATGCTTGGTAATTAATTGTATCTATAATTTGGAGGGTTTCAAACATTCACTGGACAGTACTTGTGTACACCCTGGCCAACCTAACCCTCCCTCCCTCCGGGCGGCGCTTGGCCAATTGTGTGCCACCCGCTGGGAGCTCCCATCCTTGGTTGGCAAAGGAATAGCCTGGACTCGAACTGACGACGACCAGACTATAGGGCACATCCTGCACTCTACGCCAGTGCTTTTACTGGATGCACCACTTGGGAGTCCCTTTTGGTAGGTATTTCTGAGCATTTTATGTCAAAAGCTGCCGATTGGCCCTTCGGTCAGTGAAGTCCTGGGTCCCGCCTCCCGAGGGAGGGATATCTAATAGTCACTGCGCAGAATGCTTGATCTCTTTTTGCCTTGAAGCCGCGTAAGCGACCAAAGCGACCTCGCTGGTTGGTGGTCGTCTTCTCTTTCCGCAATCCAGTGCGACAGTCGCTGCTTGGAGAGGGCCTGTCCCAGGGTCCGTATACTGTGACAGACGGGGAGCTGGTCAGAATGATGCAAAGCTTTTGTCTTTTCAACATAACATCTCAATGCCTGCACTGGGCAGAGGGAATTGAAATGCCTATCCTCCTCCGTAGCAAAGGGAGGTGGATGGAACGACTCCAATTCCACAGACTGGCTCATGTGGAAAGCCGATATCACCTTGGGGAGGAACGCAGGGTAACCTGTTTCCATTACCTGTTTCCATTATCCCAAATACGCATGCAGGAGTTGTGCACAGACAGATGCTCCGTCACTATTGCCGTATGGGCCACAGCTCCCTCCCACAACTGGGCACATATCAACCAGTCGTCTAGGTAGTTCAACACCCTGATCCCTTGCAGGCACAAGGGGGCCAGATGGCATCTTCGCACTTTGAAAAAGTTCTCGGTGGGAGCGTCTGAGTATCTCCTCCACTGCCGGACCGAAAGTATGGCCTGGTGAAATCAGCGCATCTAGGAGCGCTGATTTATCAGCATCAGGGACCCTCGCCTGGGATAACCAGAGCTGTCTGCGATCCACAATGAGACTGGCCAGGTTCCAGCCCAGGGCTTGCCCTTGGAACCCAGAGACCTGAAGCAGAGAGCCGGTCACTAAGCGTAACTCAGATGCTAGTGGCTCTGGGAGTGGAGATGACTGGATCTTACCATCCAGGTATGCTGTCAGCAGGCTTGCTGTATTGGCGAGGCAACTGTTGCGTAAGCCCTCTTTAAATGGACCTCCATGACCCTGCATTGCAGATTAGGGCAAGCAGGGTCTTTAGGTAAGCCACCTACCGGCCTTTAGGTCCATAATGTCACTCGCCTTACGCTTTGCTCTGGAGAGGGAGAGCTGCTGCGCTGGTGTGGCCTCTGCAGCTGGGCACAGATGGGCTCTGTGACAGCTGGAGGAGAAGGGATTCCGGGGCTCTCAGTGCCGCTGACGGCCTGGCCATACTGGACGAGCTGTGGGGCAACTCGGATGCTCTTCGGAGCCTATTATGCAGGGTGCAAGGCTGAAAAGATGTGCAGACCTGGCAAAAGGTCTCATCCCCTGAGGCCAAAGTGGTGTGCTCCACTCCCAAACAGCTCACACACCTCCGGGGGGGAACCTGGCCCCACAGGACGTGCACGGATGGGATGACATTGTCAGTCACCAAGGTGCAGCACCAAGAGCGTTGAGTAGTTGAGCTGGGGGGGTGCAGGTGGTGTATATTACCACTGCAGCAAGTGTGCTATAGTGCTATAAGGCACTATATGCAATTAAGGTAGCTCAAGGTATTGAAGCAATGAGGGCACCGTGCACATAGGGAGCACCAAGTACCAAGTGCACTAAGGTGTGTAAGCACCAGAGGCACTGTGTACACTGCTGTGACTGTGTGCCAAAGTGCTGCGGTCACTACAAGCGCTGTGCACTGCATGCACTGGGGCTCTGAAGCACTGCACAGAGTGCATGAACAGGAGCACTGTGTCACCGCGTGCACCAAGGTGCCTAAGCACTGAGGTACCTAGGTACCTAGGTACAGAGAGCACCGGGAGCACCGAGCACCGAACGCACTAAGGCACCTAAGTACCCTGTGCACGGGCAGGCCAAGCACCAAGGGCGCAAGCACTGAGGGTGAGCAGGCAGGTGCAGCCCTGCCCTCGTGCGATCTACACTGTTACAAAAAAACACACACAACAGGGTAGACAAACTAGGTTGACACAAGCTGGTAACAGTAATAAAGTACTGTACAGTGGACAAGACAACAATAATGATTTATTCAGTTATTTATTTATTTATTTATTTATTTATTTTTTTTAGCAGCAGCACACTAAAAGTAAGCAGCGGGCAGACACACTCTACAGCAGGGACACGGCAAGCCGATCCCCGATGGAGGATAATGGATATACCTTCCCTCTTTTTTTTTTTCAAATAGCAGAAATACAGCTAGTGAAAAATACAGATTAGTTAATAGCAGTCTGTGACGCAAGCAAAGCAGACCGAGAAGAAGAAAGAAAGAAGAAGCTCAGATAGTGGATCAGCTGATTCCACGGAAGTGGTAATGCCAGCTTCCAGCAAGTTTATCGCAGTAGAAATACAGACTGACTCAGTGAGAGCTCTTTTTGAAAGACTCGACACAACACTAAGGGTTAGTTTATACCATACCTTACTGAGGTGAGAGGAAAAAGGAAATCGAGCATTCTGCGCAGTGACCATCTGATCCCTCGGGAGGTGGGACCCAGGACGTCACTCAGCAGAAGGGCCTATCGGCAGCTTTGACATAAAATGCTCAGAAATACCTACCAAAGGCAGGCAATTTCCCAAAAGTATTGTTGGTGGTCGTCTTCAAATTGAAAGGGAACTCCTGCACTATTCTTTACCAAAAGAAAACACAATCATAAGTTGAAAGCAAAGTATTCAAATATTTTACGAGGTCAGAGAATAAATAAATATATAAAATAATTGGGAGAAAAATTGCTTCTCCAAGCACAGAGTACATTTGTAGCAGAAGTGTAAATGTTGTATCGATTGAGAAACTCCAGTCATTACTCACCACTGGCTAAAGAGTAATTGCTAATGCTCTGGAGGAAAGATTTAAAACAGTTTCTGGAAGTATTTCTTAAAATGATCAATGGGATATCATCCCAGGCTATTGGATCTCCAATAAAATTTCTTCCTTTTGGAATTAGATACATTTTTATACTATGATTAATTTGCCAGAAGGCACAACTTGTATAGGGATTCAGTTGCTTCATATTGCTGGAAGCTGTTTTTATACAAGAAATTTTGACTTGGATAGAGCACTTAACCTTGTGTATCTCAATACATCGCAGATAATAAAAAACACTTAGATAGAAATCATTCCTCTTCAATGTTTCTGTTGTATTGATGGCCAATAGATCTGTATTCAAGTGCATTTTTAAGTCACTTTAAAGTGGACTCTTTACAGTAGGTGTCCAAATTAAGCAAGTGGATTAAAATTGTTGAACCCCCAAGTTCACACTGTAGCTGTCCATGGCTGCATTTCCAGTAAATACAAATAAAACTAAACCCATTTTATTTGCTATAGTACATGAATAATATTAAGTTTGATATATTGGACTAATGTTCAATTTGGTTAAATGTTCCAGGTGTGTATAAAAGGCTGCAAGGGCGGTAGGCTTTAGGAACAGTTTGAATGAGAAACTAAATCAGCATTGATATAAATGCTTAGTAAATTAATGTATTTGTACTAGGGAAATCTGTGTATTTGAAGACTGTCACATATTCTGTTAATATGAATATTATTTGTGATTAAAGAACAATAAAAGTGTGCAAAAGCACCAGAATGTACAACCTATTTGAGTGACTCCTGCTTCTGCCTGTCTGACCATCAGCCATCTTGTTAGAGGATCCCTACTCTTGATCTTCTCACTGATATTTTTTAATGTATGTACAACAGTGCATTGCATCCTGTACCAACTTGCACTGTACCAACTAAGGTTCAGTGATAACTATAGGATGCATCAAGTGTAGAATTTGAGACCGCTGGTCCAAGAGCACAAGATATAGTTGTCATATATAGTTATACTAACTATTATATGACAATTGCTTTGGACATTCTTATTTAAAGTACTGGAATACACTTGTCTTGTAAATGTAAATGTAAGTGTAATTGCAAATAACTGTAGCAATTGCAAACATTTTTCATTTTGTCATTATCATTCTGTTGCACTGTTGCACAGCCATATGTGTAATTAGTGTCTTATTTAGGGTGGTCAGACGAAATTTTTGATTTCAACAAACAAAATCCAAGATAGATTACACTATGTAACACAATTTTTGTTCCTGGGTAGTAAATGTTATTTCCTAATTGCTTATGCCTCAAAAGTATAGAAAATGGCTATTATTCCCCACAAACTTTGCTTTTGTGACCAGGACAGTGATATTTTGAAATTTACCTATTTCCAATGAGAAAACGGGCGAATTTGTGTCTTTTCGTTCACATAAAGTCAGAAAAAAAACAACATATGAATTCAAATAAACATGTATTTATACTAAAGTAATACAAAAATGACTACAAAAGATTTAGAAGTGAGTAGTTTTTCGAGATTTACGATTATACTGTAAATCACTTTCACAAATCAGCCCCCAAATGTAGTCTCCCATCATGTTCTCGTTATACTGTCCTTGGTAGCGGCATTCAAAGTCCAGTATATCCTGATGGAAGCGCTCGTCTTGCTCCTCCGAGTACACTCCCATGTTCTCCTTGAATTTATCAAGATGAGCATCAAGGATATGGACTTTGAGGGACATCCTACAGCCCAATGTGCTGTAGTTCTTCACCAGAGTCTCAACCAGCTCCATATAGTTTTCGGCCTTGTGAATGCCCAGGAAGCCCCGAACCACTGCGACAAAGCTGTTCCATGCCGCTTTCTCCTTACTAGTGAGCTTCTTGGGGAATTCATTGCACTCCAGGATCTTCTTTATCTGTGGTCCGACAAAGACACCGGCTTTGACCTTTGCCTCAGACAGCTTAGGGAAGAAGTCTTGAAGGTACTTGAAGGCTGCCGACTCCTTATCTAGAGCTCTGACAAATTGTTTCATAAGGCCCAATTTGATGTGCAGTGGTGGCATCTGCACCAACTCGTTCCGCTGTGGCCAGTCCCGCCTGTGGTAGTGCGCTGGCAAAGATAGCAGGGAAACTTGGTAAAAACTGCCTTGGAGACTGTGATGGGGTGCCAGCGCACTCCTATAATTTGTGTTTATTATTGTTATTTTTACTGTTGTTTTTCTTAGAATTCTTGTTTGTTTTGGATTGGCAGGGAGGGGGTTAAATTCCTCCCTGTAAAATACATGTGAGAATGTGGCTGGAGCCTTAAGTGTTTAATTGTTAATTATTAGTTAATTGGGCTCCAGCCACAGACTATAAAAGGCAGGTGAAACCCTTTGTGTGGGAGGGTTTTTGGGTGAGTCTGTTTGTTGGTGTGCGGTGCTGTTTAGTTTTTTTGAGAAAGAAACTGTAGTGAAGGCTAATGCCCAGCCTACATTTCTGTATTTGTATTTGGACCTTTTTGTTGGCCCTTGTGCCTATTTATTTGATTATTTTTTGTTTAATAAAGATCATTATTTTGCCCCTTACACTGTCTCTGAGCCTCAAACCTCTGTCATCCTGCCCATCAGGAATGCCACCATTTTGAAGTCTCCTATGACCTTGATGCCATCTCAGAAAAATGCAGATATGTATCCACTTAGGCAGCTGGAACTAAACTGAACTGGTGGGCTTAAGGCCCCTGTATTTATACTACTATTTATATTACTGGAAAGTTCTAGAAAGTTCTAGAAGTTATTCCAAGTTTACTCAGCACTGAATCTATCTGGAATGTTCTGGAAAATAAGTAAATTTCAAAATATCACTGTCCTGGTCACAAAAGCAAAGTTTGTGGGGAATAATAGCCATTTTCTATACTTTTGAGGCATAAGCAATTAGAAAATAACACTTACTACCCAGGAACCAAAAAAAAAATAAAAAAAATTGTCAGACGGTGTTACTACATTTCATCTTTAACTAACTTAAACATATCTGAACTCAAAATGGCAAAAAAATTGCAATAAAAAAAGAAAAAGAAAATATGTATACAAAAAGATCAAAACTTTACCAATAAAATGTCTTCTAAGTTAGATGGTGGTTTTACATTGAAAGATCAAAGTTTTGCGTGTACAAGCAAGCCTCCCAAAAACACGCCTCTCTCTGTGGGCAAGGATGGCGCAGGCACAGCAGTTCTGCCACTGCACCAAGTCCTTATTGCAGATATATGCATATGTGTCACTTTTAAAAGGCATGAGTTTTGTTTACTATATATCAAAACACAATTATTAAAGCCTTGTTTAAAATGTGTCATTAGTCTATTAATAAAATATTATTATCTTGTGCTGCAATCATTTTTACAATATATTTTTGAGGTAAAAAAACAAACCTGTATCATAGAGGCAACACTTGGTTAAGCTACTTTTTATTGATGATAAAAACTTGCTTCCACAGACCCGCAGCAAACAGCCATTTCGCGCATCATCGACTAGCAGGGTTTTTAAATCAATCAAAAAGATACTACAAGCAAAAAGAAAAATAAACTGCACATTGTATGCCTTCTTCAATTACTATACTATACGTAAATGTGTATTTTTGACTTTTAACAGTTTCAAAATGCTGGAAATTATAATATTTTCTGAAATGGTCTTTTTTTAAATGGTCAAAATATGAGTATTGTGGTTGTTATTTATGTTTACTGGAGCATTTATACTTATTAAAAATGCAGAAAGATTGCTTCACTGATTAGTATTCAATTATATAACGAGTTGTAAACTGCACAATTCATGAGCAGCACAGCACTCTGAGCAGAACTCTCCATACTCGGAATCGCCAGCCACCGGCTTCTCACACCCTAGTAAAGTGTTACCAAATTTCACATTTCACAACATGTTCATTTGAAAATAACTTCCTATTTTTTAACATTAGCTGTGGACACATACACAGTATGCATAATTTGGGGTTTTGTTCTCTAAAGTTTGCTTTGGAAAGAGTATAACATTCTGGCCATTTTGAAGCAGAGGAAATGTGTATTTGCCTCATATTACTTCAAAATCTAAGGCACTTTATCTTCACCGTCTCTGTCTGCATATTGTAAATATCCATATCAGCTTACAACATAAACACAAAGCAACTTCAATTAAACTAATTTAACCACTAAGCTCATCTGTATGTCCTCAGAATGTTGAAGCAGGCTAACAGTTATTGCTAGATGACATTACAGCCTGTCACAGGATAGTCTTGAGTGGAGGGTGTGGTGACGTCAGAACCAGGAAGCAGTACACCACAGACAGAGGTACGGGGCTCAGACTGCAGCAGCAGTATATTTATTAAACCTAAATTAAACACTTTTACAAAAACTACAAAAGAAAGGGGCACATTGGTCAAAACAAAACAGACACAAACAACAACTGAATGTTACAAAAATGTATACCTTTAAACTGAAACCGTCTTGATAGCATTCTTAATCAAGCAATTACCTTATTAAGGCTCCAGTCACATTCCCACAAGGTTATAGGGATTGGGGATTTTCGCTGGTCTCAAATAATAAATAATAATGACGAGTGGTTTTCGTCCGCCCCCATATAAATATCTGTAATAATAATAATAACAAAACAGTGAAAATAATACTAATACATAAAAGGGCCGGGCACCCCGTCACACAGCCATATACTCAATCAACAGAAAAGAAGAAATCATTTGTTCACTGTAACCTTCAGACAACCTCCTGCCGACTGAAGACGGCCTTAAAAGCACTATCTCCCATTAACTGTCAAGCAAGTGAGTTTTTTTGGCTTTCAGTAGTAGCAGGCTGCTGTCGACCAGGGTAATAAACACCTACAGTGGTATGTAGCGTGAAAAGATCTCATCACCTGTCATTAACATGTTGCTGATGAATAATTCAGAGGCTTGTTGGAGACATAAAAAATAGTAGCCATTAAAGTATGTAGTTTTGTATGAAGAATGAGGAGACACAGGGTGTTTTAAGGAATATACCATATACTCTAAGTAAAGGTAGGGCTGTGCACTGTAAACTGTTTAGATATAATCATGTTTAACTCATTCGTATATGATTGCATATATTATTATTATTATTATTATTATTATTATTATTATTATTGTTATTATTATTAATTTCTTAGCGGACGCCCTTATCCAGGGTGACTTACAATTGTTACAAGATATCACATTATTTTTACACATTATTTTTTACATAATTACCCATTTATACACTTGGGTTTTTACTGGAGCAATCTAGGTGAAGTTCCTTGCTCAAGGTTACAGCAGCAGTGTCCCCCATCTGGGATTGAACCCACAACCCTCTGGTCAAGAGTCCAGAGACCTAACCACTACTCCACACTGCTGCCAAAGGGTTCATTTCAATGGTTACATTATTGACCGCTTTGAGGTGCTTTCAAATGTACAGGCCTGTCCTGTGAATAGTTTTTAAATAAATGTAAATTACTGTTTATACGTCAATGACCCTATACTGTAAATACACTATACTGTATAGTGTGTTCCCAGTCAAGTATGTGCCACACAAGGATCTAAACAGTTAATATCTCTCCAGGGTTGTGTCTAAGCCAAGACAAGGTGACTGCAGATCAGTGAAGAAGCAGGTATGTTTACCTCAGGAAAAAGTGTCTTTACAACACTGATGCGCTCTGATGAATTCACTAATGTGAAATTTCTGACTCAATAAGCAGTGATTGTACGGGGCAAAGATTCCTCACATGATTCATGAAGTATGTGCCTTACAGTGTGATCTCTCTCCCTGGAGACTGTCTGCCAAGCAATTATTCATTTCCATCACTTTCTGTGTATATATGTGTGTATGTGTGTGTCGTCTTGTTTTCAGTACACTTCAGAAGGCAAGCTTTGTACTGAAATGAAATGATGCTTGTCTTTGATTTTAAATAGGAAAGCACTTTCAAGTTCTTAAATATTGATGCTGGGTTCATGTTTAAATAGGTTTTCAGTTTTTTATATATATATGTATAGTTGTAGTCAAAAGTTTACATATCCCAATGGAAATTTATATTATTAGAAATGTATTTATGTGTGGATACACCCATAAAGCGAAGCCATTACGAAAAAAAGCATATCGTAAGTTTCACATTTTAATACTATATATGACTGGAAAATGTATTACAATTTCTTTATGGGTGTATCCACGCGTAAATACATTTCTAATAATAGAGTCTCCTAATGACACTTAAGGAATAAAGTGTGTAATTTTGCGTTTTCGTTCACGTAGCAATACTAACATTTACTTCAAGTTATTTATTATTTTTGTCTTCATATTTTAAATTCATGAAAGAGGTTTAAGATAGGGTATTTGTATATGTTCAAATATATTAGACTCGTAGCAAACAAATAAATACATTAAATACAACCCACAGCTAATCCCCACAACAATCATGTAGAAAAGTTTTTGTTTTCATTTGATTGACTTCCGCAGTAGCCAGTGAAATCATAGGATATGCAAACTTAGAAACGTGATTGGCTGTTACGTTAAGTCCCAGAAAAAATGCTGTCTGATGGTTGACAGAGAATTTCATTGACAGAGGTTTTCCATGACTCGAAATTTGAGCGACAGAGGTTTTCCGTGACTCGAAATTCGAGTGACGGCGGACACAAAATACAAATGATACCTGATACAAATAATGGCTGACATAAAAAACACATGAGGGATGACAGAAAAAATGATTGAGAAATGACGACTGATCGCCAAACTAAATGATCCATGACAAAGACATTCCTGATAACTGACGCTGAGACGTGAGGAATGACGATGTCCTAATATGGACACCGTGTGTGTGATGTTCAGAATGAACATCTAAAAAAAGGGCCTGTAAATCTTCAAAGCTGTCATTTCAATGGTAGTGTTCAATTCAACATCTATAAATAGTGCTTCTTGTTTTTAATCAGTTAAATGTTTATTAAAAAAAAAAAATAATAATACTTTTTTAATTAATGCATTTTTTTAAGTTTAAAGGGACTATTTTTTAGGTCAGAGGTGGAACGATATTTAATAAAAATTACTTTTTTGTTAATTAAAACATGTTTTTACTTTTTTTTTTTTTTTTTTAGTTAGGTAGTTGACCCATTTTATAAGCGCAATAAGCTTATTAAAATTATATGATATTGCAATTAATACAGCACATGCCAATTTCAAGCATAACAGATAGAAAAACATTTTAAACCATCAGCCATGGTCACTATGTTGCCTGGGTGCGAAAAGACAAGCAATGGTTTCAATGTAATGATACGGAATGCACACAACGCATCAGACTGCCTAAAAACCTGCAGGATTCTTACATGCTCTTTCTAGAGTGAGTGGGTAGCCATACAACATGAAAAATAACTGCCCTCAGCTCTACTGTGTCCCCATCTCTCCAGCCACAGGTACAGTTGTTGCTGTCCCCACCTCTCCAGCCTCAGGGCCAGGGATTAACATTTTTTACATTTGATTTGGCTTTAATAAATCTGGCTTTTAAAAAAAAACTTTACATACTTGGTGCGAGTCTCTCTCTTTTGTGCTATTTAGTGTCTCACGTTGTGTTTTCACCACTGCATTATGTGGCAGATGTGGTTGTTTGATTTTCCAAGATGCCTTTTGCAAAACCATGGAAATTCAATGCCAAAAACTTTATTTAAGTAATGTCAAGGTTTAGTTGCAAAAGTCCCAAAAGATTAGGAAATTGCAAGTTCAGGTAGGCACGCAACCTTAACTCTGCACCCTATGTGTATGTTTCCCGTCACACTTGACATCAGCAATGACATCACTAAGCACATGACAAATTATCCCTGAAGACTGGCCATACGGAAATAACACTGGGATATCATAGTCCGTGTGATTGGTAACATGTTCAGTAACTGCATTAGAATGATACAAAAAGGTCTGTCAAATAATACACACTAGGGGCTAAAATACCCCTCTAATTTTGCATGTACCAGCCACTACTCTTAAAAGAATGATGTACTTCACTTGGCCATTTTAATCTACATATTATTCTCTGAAATAATTCAAATATTTTCCACACCTTAGGTACTCACCTACAACAGGACCTGGCCATGCTACAATGATAGCCTTGGATTAGAACATACACTACTGGTCAAAAGTTTTAGAACACCTCCATTTTTCCAGTTTTTATTGAAATTTACGCAGTTTAATGTCTCAATGTACTCTGAAATTAAAGCATAGAACAAATAAACAATTGGAGATAAAAAAGAAATCATGGAATCGTTTTGTTTAACAAAATTTAATCTAAATTTTTGACTCATCAAAGTAGCCACCTTTTGCAGATATAACAGCCGAACACACTCGTGGCATTCTTTCTACAATGGAAATCAAATATTGTTAGGAAAGTTCTTCCCAACACTGTTGCAGAAGTTCCCACAAATGTGTTGCACTTGTAGGTTGCTTTGCTTTCACCCTTCTGTCCAGTTCATCCCAAACCAGCTCGATGGGGTTTAAGTCTGGAGACTGTGCTGGCCATTCCATGATTTGAAGCCTACCGTCTTGTTCTTTTCTTCTAAGGTAGTTCTGACATAGCCTGGAGGTATGTTTTGGGTCATTATCTTGCTGTAGGATGAACCCCTGACCAACTAGACATATACCAGAGGGTATTGCATGGCGCTGCAAAATGCTGTGGTAGCAGTTTTGGTTCAGGGTGCCACTCACTCTGTGCAAGTCGCCGAAACTGTACTCACTGACACCTTGGCTTTCTTTGCAATTTCTCTAAAGGAAAGACCTACACTTTTAAGGGTTATAATGGTCTGTCTGTCTTCCTTTGTTAATTGCCTTTTTCTCGCCATTATGAGAGCAATATACTACTTCCTGCAGTACAATACTGTCCAAATAATGCTTAAGAGGGTGTAGTAACACAGTCTGTTCCAACACTGCTTTTATACAGACAGAGGGTTTGTAAGTAATCAACAAAAGTTGGGACACCTGTAGGAATTGTTAGCATCAACTTTCAAGGCTTAATTTACTTCCATTGCTGCAGAACAGCTGTAAGTTGTTAACCCATTACTTGTTCCCTGAAAAAGGCCTTTTTGTATAACTCTGAAATGTACATTATTTTTCAGTTTTTGGTAACCTAAACTTTTTTTTTTAACCTCTGGCAGTTTGCCGCTTACCTTTGTACCATTTCAAGTTATTCACTGGACTTGAACTGCTTAAATTTCAATAAAAACTGGAAAAATGGGGGTGTTCTAAAACTTTTGACCGGTAGTGTATATCTGTTTTTTTTTTCTTTTTACTTATCCTACAATAATATATTATGTGTGCTTCTCTGTTGTGTTTCAGTAGATTAATTACCATAATTTTTTTCAATAAAATATTTCAGCAGAAACAGTATAAAAGTAGGCTTTTTATTTTTAAAATCCCTGGCATTGTGGTTTCTGCACAATAAACAAAGTGGCAAAAAACAGATCTGCACACAAGTGAAAACTCAAATTTAATGTAGAAAAGGGGGCATTGTACAAAGAAAAAACACCTCATCGTTTTGGTTTTCATTTATTACAGTCCTCATAACAGAAAATACTAGGATCACAACAAAACAATACGTTGATCATTTGCAAGTTGGGCCAGTGTTTGAAAAGCATGAAGCACACCTACACTTGTATCCTGATTCTAACTCGCTTACCAGATCTGAAGCAGCACTTTGTTGATCCTGTCTTTTTAATGTTAATCCCTACTGTCCCACACATCACTTGCCATTTTAGAAACTTTCACGCAAATTCTGGTAAGGTGGTAAAGCTGTGCAAGGCAAACCGTGTTTATTATATTATTATTTTTTATATTAATCAACTGTGTAATTTATGTTGTGGATTTTTGCCTTCAAATTCATGTGCAGCAACGTTCATTCCAATATTCAGTTTCTCTGCACTTAAGAAAATAATAATGACTTCATGCCGCTATTTTCATGTTGCTTTGCTAAAGTCTTCTCTTGTTGATCACTCAATGAGCACTGACACAAAGAGAATTGCCGAAATGAAATCTGATCAGAATGAAAGCTCGGCCAATCAACATGCAGTGATAATACTGACATTAATGGTGGCCAACAGCATTAACAACAAGAAAATCTATAATACTTTTCATTACAGAGAAATGCATAATATTTGATATACAGGAAAAAAATGCATAAAACAATACAGTCAAAAATGCATAATACATTAAGTACAGTGGAAAGTGTATAATACATGAAATAGTACATTAAATACAGTGGAAATGCATCCGCATTGGATGAAAAGCAGATGAAATAAGCCCTGTAATCAGTACCGGCATCTATCTATTTATATATATATATATTAGTGAGAGACAAACAGTTATGTAACACTTTGTCACTGAAGTTATCTTACTGTTGGTAAGAAGGATTTAACATGTAGTTTAATGTTAAAAGGTCTAAAGGTCATTTTGGAGTTTGTCGGTAAGCCTATAATTAGGGCTTCAGATTTACGGTTTTAACTGATAAAAAACGATAAAACACAGCCGTTCCAAAAAAAAAATTAATCTGTGTGTATATCCAGTAAACACCAGAAAACCTCTGAAAATGGTTACTCAATTCATGTTGACTTGACCTCTTCCCCATGAAAAGAATTTAAAAAATACCAACAAAAAAAAATTCCCAATACAGCTGGGCAATGTCCCTCCTTCCTGACATTGATTAATTCTGAATACTTTAAACTTATTCCAACTATTCAGCAAATTCCTACATTTCTATTGGAGGATTGATTGTTAGACACTTGTGGAATTTAAAACATAATTGCAAATTGTGGCGGAATGTAAAAGAAAATGCCTAAACACACACAAAAAACAGAAGAATATGCTCGTGACCATAAGGATTTCGTTGTGGAAGACATCAAAGGAAAGAAGGTACAATTGAAGTGTACAAGTATTGTCGAGTTACTATACATATTGTGACAGAAAAAAACAAATGTAACCGAAAACAATAATGTGATCCAGTATATAAAAAGCAAAAGCCGCGAAAAAAAAAAACGATTTAGATACAACTTGAAAATAACTAAAAATAAGCACCGAAAATGAAATTAATAAAAACCGAAAAACAAAAGCCCTACCTATAATTCACTGAGGTACAGTATGTCTGTCTTTCAAGTCAAAAGCAAATCAAAACATTCATCCAACAGGTGTCTTGTTCAAATGAGGCTGTGTGGCAGTGGTTGATAGTGTTGTAGTCATGTCTTTCTGCATGAGGTTATTAATTGTAAGTTTTGCATTATGTGCATGTGTGTGTCTTTTATAGTTAAGTTTTTTATCATTATGTTTAAATTGCGTGTGAATGTGTTTGTATAGTCGTTTTAATGCAGTATTGTCCAAGTTTAGAATTCTCTCATTAGACATGGCTGACCCTGAGGCGGTGGGAGGTATTTTAAAAGACAAGATGGATGTGCCCTGCTGAATGTAGCACGTGGCGGACCATAAGGTCAGAGGGCACTGTCCCCTTTCCCACAGAGGAAGTATGTGGCAGGCTCGCTGTGTGTTCTAAGAGAACGACTACCTTGATTATTGGACAGAAACCAGTCGGGTTGAAGGGGAGTCAACAATTGCTTACAAAGGTATAACTATCAAACATTGTAAAGTTTTGTCAGTCTTTTCATCTCTTTCGAATTTACTCCATGAATATCCGTGCTTTCTAATACAAACATATGCACTGAGCTATACTGAGGTCTTGCCCAAAGTCAGTTTTGAACTTGTGCTTATATGATAGTACTGGAGGTATACCTTTCTTGTATATAAAGTGTTTTTGAATCAAAATCCATTTGTCTGCTTAATTTTTTCACAACAGTACACAGGTGTAGAGGTGATGCAATTGCGTAAACAGATGACAAACAACAAAGTTCATGGTCCAAACAATTCTTTATTTGTGTTTATAATCCCAGTCGTTTGTCGACCATAAATAATAATCCCTGGCAATACACAGCAATGTAAAAATAAAATGTTTAGTAAATAAAAAAAAAAAATGTCTATGTGTTAATGCTGTTCGCTCAGTAACCAGTTCACAGTGTGTTCATAAAGTTCATTCAAAGCCTCTTCCTGGCTTTGTTGGAGAAGAGAGCAGCATGCCTGTGTTGTTATTATTATCCATCCATTATCATTAACTGCTTACTCCTTTACAGGGTCGTGGTGATCCGGAGCCTAACCCGGCATAAACAGGGCACAAGGCGAGACTACACCCTGGACGGGACGCGTCCATCGCAATGTGCCACACACACACACACAGAGGGCAATTTAGAGTGACCAATCAACCTGGACAGCATGTCTTTGGACTGTGGGAGGAAACCGGAGTACCTGAAGAAAACCCACACGAACACGGGGAGAACATACAAACTCCACACAGACAGTACCCCAGGCCGGATTCGAACCTAGGACCCTGGCGCTGTGAGGCAGCAGCGCTAACCACTACGCCACCGTGCCGCCCTGTTATTATTATGATATGCTGAAATAAAGTTGCTGAAAGTAATCAGACTATTCAGTTGTTTGATTTCTTTAAATCATCAGTCAAACCGAAGACTAGTTGCTATTGTGGTTATTGTATTGCCGCTGACAACAAACACTATTGTGAATAATTTTTTGCTATTTTAAAACTATTTGCTATACTAAATTGAAATAGATAGATTGAACGTATAACAGTGAAGAAGCAGACTTGCTCTATATTGACAGACAACATTCAGAGAGCAAGCGTTAACAAGAACATCAAGCAGAAAAAACCTTAAATACGCAAATAATGTATTTTATGAATTTTCCAGTAGATTGATTTGGTACAGAGATTAAACATAGTTTCAAAGATAACATTCAAGGTCCTTTACTAGAGATTAAGGCCCAGGTTAAAGGAAATATCTGATCCATTTTCTAATATGAATTTTTCTCCCTTACTGTACATAAAAGTAATGAAGTATTGTGAATGCTGTAATTTCACAGGATAACAGCATCTGTGGTACCTTAGTAATGCAGTAGTCGTAAAAGATAATATCCAAATACTGCATTGCACTGCAGTTTATTACAGTAATCTTGCTATCCTCTCATATATATATATATATATATATATATATATGTATTTCTGTATAGTAGGACTTCCTATTCTCTGGTTATTAAGTTAAGTAGCATTTAGACACTTTTTTCAGGTGTCAGGTTTGTATCTTAGCAATCAGACAGACTTGGTCTTTGGATTTAGGGGTCTTTTGTATATCTATAAATACTAAAATAAACTTAATTAATAATATGAAGAATTATTCTTCTTGTCCCTACTATATGATGAAGTGAATGGTACGGCACGCTGTTTATTAAGCCAAACAGCCATGAACCCCTGTCACAAAGACGGCCAGAGTGGGTGGCGTCAGACCAGAAAGGATTTCAAACACAGACACAGAGACGGTGGTTGTGATGAGCTGAGTGCAATGGCTGCACTCAGCGTTTATTTAACAAATAAAAGGGTTGTAAACGGTACACAAAACAGGACACGGCACTTGCGCCAAAATAAAGAGACAGACAAAACGGACTAACACTAAACAAACGGTGCACGGAGACAAACAAACACGGTGAGAACAAACACTTATATTTCACGTTTTTACTGCTTTAACTCTCCTCTCTCTCTCACCCGTTCTCCTCTTCCGAACACCCAACCCTGAGTGCAAGAAATGTGCATCTATATATACTATTGTGCTGGGATTCAATTACTAATTAATTATTCACTTGAATCCCAGCACGTGAATTAATTCTGTGCAACCCCGTGCTCACATATTACATTTAACCAGCACGTGAAGTGATTTGTGCTCTCCTCGTGCCTAAATACAAATCTACACTTTTTAAATACACGTGAAACACAGACCCGTTTATGTCCCGTGTACCAATCTATACACCGACATTTACACACGCAACATACAAATGCACACAGGGACGGGGCACATTGCCACATATACCCCCTCTTGTGCGCAGCACACATGGCCTCAACGGCCACCTCCCCCCTTAAAAACCCAGCAGTCCAGAACAAAGTCTTGGGCTGGGAAGGGAGGCTTCAGTGGGCCCTTGGCTGGCAATGCTGTCAGCACCCCTGCCGGTAGTGGCACGGCTGACAGCCTGTTGGTCCCGTCCTGCAGCGAAAAAGCTGCGGGGGCAGGTGGTCCCCCGACCTCCCCCTTCTTCGTAGCCGGCAGCTCCCTCCTGTGGGGCTCCGGCCACAAGAACTCCTGCAGCGAAACTGCTGCTGGGGAAAGTGGTCTCCAGACCTCCTCCCCCTTCTTCGTGGCCGGCAGCTCCCCTTTCTGGGGCTCCGGCCACCGTACTCCCTGCGGAGGTACGGGCAGCAGAGGCAGCTCCTGCTCCTCTGCTCCTGGCGGTGGTGGAGGCAGAGGCAGCTCCAGCTCCTCTGCTCCTGGCGGTGGTGGAGGCAGAGGCAGCTCCAGCTCCTCTGCTCCTGGCGGTGGTGGAGGCAGAGGCAGCTCCTGCTCCTCTGCTCCTTGCGGTGGTGGTGGCGGAGGCAGAGGCAGCTCCTGCTCCTCTGCTCCTTGCGGTGGTGGTGGCGGAGGCAGAGGCAGCTCCTGCTCCTCTGCTCCTGGAGGTGGTGGAGGCAGAGGCAGCTCCTGCTCCTCTGCTCCTTGCGGTGGTGGTGGCGGAGGCAGAGGCAGCTCCTGCTCCTCTGCTCCTGGAGGTGGTGGAGGTAGAGGCAGCTCCAGCTCCTCTGCTCCTGGCGGTGCTGGCTCCCTCTGCTGTGGCGGCTGGGCATGTGCACGCCGTGCTGCCTTCAGCAGCATAGCGAGAGGCTGCTGGGGGACACCAGCATCCTGCCCTTCTCCCCCCCAAAAATTTTCAGGGGGTTGAGCCTGTAACTCCTCCCCTTCTGGCTCCTGGGGCTGAACCAGCAGGCATTTTCCCTCTGCTGGTGGCTTGGGTCCCAGGGCTGTGGAAGCCCCGACTTGCCTCCCTTTGGGCTGTGGACGCACCGACTCCTCCCTGTTGGGCTGTGGACGCCCCGACTCCTCCCTGTTGGGCTGTGGACGCCCCGACTCCTCCCTGTTGGGCTGTGGACGCTCCGACTCCTCCCTGTTGGGCTGTGGACGTTCGGGCTCCCCCCACTCAGGCGTAGGACGTTCGGGCTCCTCCCACTCAGGCGTAGGACGTTCGGGCTCCTCCCACTCAGGCGTAGGACGTTCGGGCTCCTCCCACTCAGGCGTAGGACGTTCGGGCTCCTCCCACTCAGGCGTAGGACGTTCGGGCTCCTTCCGCTTGGGCTCCTCCCATTTGGGCTGTGGATGCTCAGGCTCCTCCCATTTGGGCTGTGGAGGCAAAACCAGCAGGCATTCACCCTCTGCTGGTGGAGATGGGGACAGCAGGTACTCACCCTCTGCTGGTGGAGATGGGGACAGCAGGTACTCACCCTCTGCTGGTGGAGATGGGGACAGCAGGTACTCCTCTGCTGGTGGTCCTGCTACCTGGGCTGCTGTTCCATTTATGGTTGCCTCCAGGTAGTTGAGGACAAACTCCACACCCTCCTCCAAGGTGTTTGGGGTGTGTTCCTGCTGATATGCCTCCCATCTCTCACTGTCCATCATCCACAGGACCCGGACGACTATGGGCAGAGACTGGGCCTCCAGCCCAGCATTTTCCAGGAACCAGCCCCGCAGTTTGATGGCGTCTTCTGCCATTGACCTTTTTTTTTTTTTAAAATCCAGACCCCTCCTGGTCTGACGCTTGGAGGCGCGGCTATCCCACGATGACACCACGTGTCACAAAGACGGCCAGAGTGGGTGGCGTCAGACCAGAAAGGATTTCAAACACAGACACAGAGACAGTGGTTGTGATGAGCTGAGTGCAATGGCTGCACTCAGCGTTTATTTAACAAATAAAAGGGTTGTAAACGGTACACAAAACAGGACACGGCACTTGCGCCAAAATAAAGAGACAGACAAAACGGACTAACACTAAACAAATGGTGCACGGAGACAAACAAACACGGTGAGAACAAACACTTATATTTCACGTTTTTACTGCTTTAACTCTCCTCTCTCTCTCACCCGTTCTCCTCTTCCGAACACCCAACCCTGAGTGCAAGAAATGTGCATCTATATATACTATTGTGCTGGGATTCAATTACTAATTAATTATTCACTTGAATCCCAGCACGTGAATTAATTCTGTGCAACCCCGTGCTCACATATTACATTTAACCAGCACGTGAAGTGATTTGTGCTCTCCTCGTGCCTAAATACAAATCTACACTTTTTAAATACACGTGAAACACAGACCCGTTTATGTCCCGTGTACCAATCTATACACCGACATTTACACACGCAACATACAAATGCACACAGGGACGGAGCACATTGCCACAACCCCCCATTGGGTTTCACTGCTTTTTATCACTCACTTCATAAAAACAGTCCTGGGTTACTAAGTCATTGTAAATATACCTATGAAGCCCCTTCTAGCAATAACTATGTATACATTACATAAATTACAACCCCTGAGTCCAGAGTTCCAAACTGAATACTGAAACCAAACGTTGACTACTCAGCACACACTAGCTATAATTTCCAAACACATTTAAACATTTTCTATTAGCTATATAATCTGAGGACAATTAAAAGACAATGTGTTACTGATTTGTACCGTTATGAATAGTTTAATAACAAACAATTCCATGGTTTTGGTCGCCTAAATCTAAAGCACAAACGGAATAGCTTAAGCATACGTATAGATTAAGCATACGTTATTATTATTATTTGAGAAATTCTTTAAATTATTAATGGCCTGCTTTGATAATCATTACTCATTTGGCTCACATGGGCATCTGGTGGTCATTAACAAGATTACATTTGTGAAGCATATCTTTTGAGCTTAATTAAGCAGCTAACTAGTCAGCCTTGCAAAATACGAATGGTAACAGTGGCAGGATGATCTGTAATGTGTCACTGTTACAGAATGATTCTTGGTTTTAGATCTCCTTCTCGAACTGTGAGGGTGCGGAGTAAAGGGAACAGTGTACAGAGGTCTAGATGGCCCGACAGTTTTTTCCCAGGGTTAGGCGGAAATCGGCCATCTAGAAAGGGGACTGAGCTACACTGCACTAAATCATTGACCCAGAAGGTTAACGGTGTGGCACCCGCGGATTGAAGGAGCAGGTGCACTCATTAACCAAGGGGTCATGGTTGACGGTATATAAAGGGGACATAGTGAGGTGATCTGTTCCTTTTGTAAATGGTTCGAACAAACCTAAAAGGAGACTGGTGAAAATGTGAGTGTTTTGTTTGTTTGTAAAAACTGTTTGTTTATTGTGATTTGACGGCTAACACGATCCAGAGCTGTCGCCAAAGGCCAGCACCAAACTGGACAACGTCACTGCACTTGTATCATGGAGAACTGTATTTCATCACAAGGACTAATTCATTCACTAACAGACTTGTGTATGTGTTTTGTGTTTCGTGTCGGTGTATAAAGAAGGGGACTATTATTTATTTACTTAGCATCATTTATTGTTTACTGTTTGTTTTGCCATCAGGCACTGGAATTACGAACCATTAAACAACATTGCACCTGGATTATAATTGTTTATTGATCACCTGAGGTTCTTCCAACCAAACCCTAACAATGCCACCACAGAGTTGAGGAATAGGTCCATTATTTAAGCAATAGAACCCGAAGAAGACGGCTTTCTCATCTGGTAAGACCCATCTCGTGTTGTTATATGTCCTGAACCGAAGGTAAGGGCATTTAACATAACGAGAAGGTCCTTACCAAATGATAAAGCCCTCTTATGAGGGTTCTCTTGCTATTAGAAAATGGATACATTAAAAAAAAAACATTTATAGTTTATCTGTTTGTTTTTTTTCATAATTTTATGCAGCATTAGTTTTTGTTGCTAATGAATACAAACCTTTTGCTCATTATTCTAGGAGTAATGCGGTTTGCTCAGAATTCCATCTGAGGTCGGGTAAACTTTACTTGGGCTTCAGCAGTGGTATTTTAAATTGCCAAATAATTTAAAAAAGCTTCTATTTACATGGAGCTGTTCTTCAGTTAAGGTACCTGTGACAGGGTGGCTGGGCGGTGATGTCAGGTCAGATGCAAGAAGGGAAATGCTGACACCAAATACTGCAGTTTAAAATAAAGAGACGCGGCGGCGCCGTTTTATTTAAATAATACAAAAATAAAATAAATATTTAAACAGAAAAGACTTGCTCACAGAGCAAAATAAAAGGTTTAAACAGAAACAAATCTCAAACACAAAATATTAAACAATACAGGTCAGGCTGGGCTGTAGCCTTCACTCTTCCTGTATACTTAATTTTTAGTTTAGGTTTTCTCTCGCTCCTCTCGCTCACTCTCTCCACTCTAACACCCACCACGAGTACAGAGAGCTGCAGGCTTTTATGCAGGTGACCATCTCCCAATTTAGCAACAAATTAATCACTTAATTAATTCGGGAGATGGCCACCTTCTGCACAAGGTTTTCAAATTATTCCTGGCAGAGGACCCACTCGCCTCTGCCAGAACACATTTTAAATAAAACAATAAACAAAACGCACGGCTACACCGTCATATTTAAATACAATAATAAACACAGAAATAATAACAGAACACACGGTGCCTCACCGTCATAAATAATAAATACATAAACAAACACAAAATAACACAGGGGCAGAGTGGGAAACCCCGTTCTTAAAATAAATACATACATTTACACAGCAGGGCTCTCTACCGCTCTGCTACAGTACCTCATACGCAAAAGTGAACCTGGTTTGTGAAATGTTTGTAAAACATGTAAAGAATAAAAGTACAGCTAACTTATTTTGTTCATTTGTATTTGAAAGCATTTTCATTAGGTCCTAACATACATTAGCGAAATAAATGAAATAAAAGAAAAGAAAACAGTAATTAAAAATATCTAGTTGTTTACAATATGTGTTAATCCTGATCGATCTGTTTGTTCAGTAATTTGTTCACAGTTTGTTCATAAAGTTTATTCAAAGCCTCCTTCCTGGCTTTGTTAGAGAAGAGAGCGCCCTGCCTGTGTTGGTACTGTGATGTGGTGAAGTAAAGTTGCTGAAAGATATCAGACTGCATCCAGTTGTTTGATTTCTTCAACTCATCTTTCAAACCGGAGACTAGTTGCTATTGTGGTTTCTGATAACATTTGAGGTCCTTTATCAAAGATGTAAGTCCTCGTATTGACCAATCAGGTTAAAGGAAATCTCTGATGCATTTTCTAATACCCCCCCCCCCCCATTAAAATAGAAAATAAATAGATGTCACTCCAGCCCGCAAAGGCCAATTGAAAAACCTCCCTAGAATTATAAGGTATATAGTTATAGAATATATCATGTAGATCTGTATCTAGAATTATAATGTATAAATAGAAGATGTTACTTTGCAGTATTTTTTAACTCCCCCAACCTTACCCCCACCCCTCTGCTGAGAAATGTCCTTTCCTTTTATTTATTTATTCAACTTTCTTTGGGTTTACAATGAAGTGTAAGCATGGAGTCAATGTGAATCAACACTAGCCTTTTATCACCTACATAATATCAGACAAGCAAGGAGAAGTCAGAAAATGGTGTGATATGTTTATGTATTCAAAGATGTCTAGCAGATGGAGTTAGTCAAGCAGTGATTTATTTGTGCCCAGGTTGAGAGCTCTGAGTAGAGGCTGTATTAGATGGAAGCCCTGAGGCAGCTGAGTTGATGATTTTCACTGAACTGGAAAGATTTCAGATTTAATAAGTTCTTTCCTGTGATGTTATTTTTCTAAGAGAAGGTGACACCATTAAAAGAGCGAATGCATAACAGTAAAAAAAAAAAGTCTATTTATGTAAAAAAAATGTCTACTCAGCTTTTAGACTAAAGAGAATACTCAAAAGGGAAAAGTAAATTATTTTTATATACAGTCAACCTCTATACTGCCTTGTAAGGACCATGGGCAAAAACAGGCAATAAGCGAGGGTGGCGTTATAGTGAGGGTCAAAAAAAAAAAAAAACACACCCACAACCTTCTATGTTTGCAATAAATTAAAGCGTTTTATTTTGTTAGTTATACAATTACAGTATCTCCAGTTCATTTTAATAAAACATTAATCTTTTTTTAAAACTACAGTACTAGTTATTAATACAACAGTAGGTCTACTAATGACATTTTATCATGTTTTCCCATCTGTATGAAACATATATGGTTACTTTTGAGGAACAGTTTATACTTAAAAAAATAAAAATAAAAAAATAAACACACAGTTAGTGTCAAATCACCCAAACAACAATTCCATAAAAACAATGCGTACGATTTGAATGTGTGTGGCATGACTAAGCCTGCTGAATACTGTCCCCCATTGAATGATGCCATCTATTTATTTCACAAAGCAATTTAAGCTCAACAGCATTCTTTTTAAGCAGTTAAAAAAAAAAAAAAGCATTGACTATGTACAGGCAAACACTTTTCTTAACGAAAAGTAAAAAAAAAATTATTCTGCTGTTTACAAAACTGATACTTGAGTTTAAGTTAGCCTGGGGGGGGGGGGGGGGGTTATATGCATCTACAACTGTATAAATGGGTAACTGTATGTAAAAAATAATGTGATATCTTGTAACAATTGTAAGTCGCCCTGGATAAGGGCGTCGGCTAATAAATAAATAATAATACAGATGGGAGGGGTCATACGCAAAAAACACACTATCATATAATAATAGACGTATCCCCTCAACTCAACACCACACAACCAGCATGACAGTAAACATAGACACAATGAAGCGTTCTTACCTTTGTATACCGGTAAGTTAGTGATCAGCAGTTGTGTCAACCGCACGAAGAGCACAGCGTGTGGTTTTCACTAACTCTACTGTGCAGAATAAATAATTTTTTTTCTATGTGTAAATATCAGGACTTTCTTCCTGTGCATCGGGACGCGAGACATTTACTAGGAAATCGGGACTGTCCCGACCATATAGAGACTGGTGGCATTTATGACATTGGTATGAACGTTGAGTAACAACAATAAGGGAGCTTTTGTAAACTGAAATCTTAGTGGCCGGAATTGAAGTGAATACCTACATAATACAAAGGCATACAAGTATTCCACTGTATTACTTGGTAGAAGTATGTAAATGTAAATTCAATAAGTCTATCATAAAAACAAAATGATAAAAAAAACATGACAATGTGGTTTTGCAACGCTATTCCTTATACTGTACATATGTGGAGGATCAATATGTGGAGGGCAGCAGTGTGGAATAGTGGTTAGGGCTCTGGACTCTTGACTGGAGGGTCGTGGGTTCAGTCCCAGGTGGGGGACACTGCTGCTGTACCCTTGAGCAAGGTACTTTACCTCGATTGCTTCAGTAAAAACCCAACTGTATAAATGGGTAATTGTATGTAAAAAAAAAAAAAATGTATAATGTGATATCTTGTAACAATTGTAAGTCGCCCTGGATAAGGGCATCTGCTAAGAAATAAATAATAATAATCAATAATACCACTGTCAGTAATATTTCATTGTCAACTATCTTCTGTTTTAAAATGAACAAACTATTGCTGTTTACAAACATGTTATCAATCAACGTTATTAATCTGAATTGTACAGAACGGATTACATAAAACAAAGATGTATTTTTCATCTACAGTAATCCGTCACGTATATGAATGCGGTGGGACCAGAGTAAGGGCAGATATACAGCTGTAACAATTACTATAGTCACACAATTATTGTTTTGAGATTCAGCTTTTTTATATATAAATTTAGTCATTGCCAATTATTTTTATTATTTTCTACTCAATTTGGAAATGGCCAATTATTTTTTGGCTCAGCTCACCGCTACCACCCCTGCGCTGACTCGGGAGGACGAAGACGAACACACGCTGTCCTCCGAAGCTTGTTCCATCAGCCGACCGCTTTTTTCACACTGCCGACTCACCATGCAGCCACCCAAGAGCTACAGCGTCAGAGGACAACGCAGCTCTCGGGCAGCTTACAGGCAAGCCCGCAGGTGCCCGGCCAGACTAAAGGGGTAGCTGTTGCGCAGTGAGCCAAGGACACTCTGGCCGACCTAACCCTCCCTCCCCCCGGGTGGCGCTCGGCCAATTGAGTGCCACCCCCTGGAAGCTCCCATCCTTGGTCGGCAAAGGAATAGCCTGGACTCAAACTCGCGACGTCCAGACTATAGAGTGCATCCTGCACTCCATGTGGAGCGCCATTACTGGATGCGCCACTCGGGAACCCCGAGAGATTCAGCTTTTATTAGTAAGCTTCCCTAAATCCCTTGTTTAGAAAGATACAGGGTATTAATGCTTGTGTCTGCCATATGGGTGAATGCATTCACTGCTGAGTGACAGGGAGGAGATCGAGATGGAGGTTGAAGATGATACGCCCTGCAGGCGAACAGAATTTATTTGCATATCAACACACTGAACAGCTCACGTGAGAATACCAGCAATGGTAGAGCATCGAACACATACAACATAGTGTACGAAAACTTAGGTTGGATCTACAATCTCTGAACTAATATTCTCTGTTCAATAATAAACTAACGTTGCTGAAGAACTTGATCATGGCGGATAAACGGTTAGGGTGGGTATGTGACAGATGGATACACGACAGATTACTGTATTGTATAATTCACGGGGTGGGAGCCAGGCTCCTGTAGTGCCATCGCCTGACTTATTGGAGAGCTGCCCATAGTTAGGACCAAGCCCTCGGCAGGACAAGGTCTGCATCGTGGTGATGTCACCGCCACAGTTAGGTGAGACCACATCGTGGTGAGGCAACTTCCAAGGCTGGGCGCACTGCACCCTCAGGGACATAGAGTTAGTAAAGATTGAATAAATATAGAAAAGGGGTCCCTGTCTCTTGGGGGGCCTCGTACATAAGTAGAGGCTCGAGAACCTGAAAGAAAGGAAGAAAAGGGAACTCTGGCTTGGACAGCTGCCCTCAATGAGGTGAATTATAAACTTCCAAAGCTGGGACGGAGACACAACCCCAGAGAACCTGAAATGAAAAGAGAGCCTTGTGTTATGAATGGAGAGCTCCTACAGTGAGGTTTAGCAAGAATAAGCTTAGCTTACACAACAAAGAAGGTTAGTAACTGGCATCCTACTGACTATGTGAAGACCCTCCGCTCAGTGGAAAGGGAAAAAAAACTTTATTTTTAGGGGGGAAACCTTTTGTGGTCCTGGTGGAAGGGTTGGAAGGCAAGGACGAATTCCCCCAGAGTTAGATTTTTTAGTAATCTGGAGTCTTTGGATTTCAGCGTGAATGATAAATCTCCACAATCCACCTCTCTATCGTCCAGAAATTCAGATGTAGTCATCAATAGATAAACCAGATTAACGTCTTTACCTTCAATTATGCTTCGCCGAATCTGTGGTTATATTGAGTGACGATGAGCAGTGGTTATGGGGGTGGAATCATATGCTGTGGCAGCTGCAAGATTGTAGATCAGAGGCTCGACCGTAGGGACCGGGGTTGGTATTAAACTGGAAGTGACTGTAGCTACAGTAGAAGCGGATGAGTTTACTGCAGGAATGGAGGAAAACACTGTAAATACGGAACCTTGCTTCTCTTGCTCGATGTTGGACACCCCTTTATCCAAGTTGCTGAGTTTGGTACTGACTGGTGATAAGGTATCTGCGAATGGTTGCATGAATGCTTTTATTTCATTGAAAATCATAGAAAGCTCCTGCTGAGTTTTGCTGACTGATGTGCTGGCTACAGGGTTAGCTTGTTCTGAGACAGACTGTCTGCTGTCTGACTTGGGCCGCTGAACAGCTGAGCGCAGCTGGGGAGTTTTCTTGAGTGAAAAAATTGGTTCTGCTGAGATGGAATTACAATATAAAATGAAAAGCGATTCCCGATTGTTCCCTTCTGGAATCTCGCTATTGTTTTTTTGAGGAGGATCATTATGAGTTTGTTGAGAGTCCAGTCCTTAAAGTACAGTCGCTCTGGAGGTGTATCCTTGGCCCAGAGCCGTTTTGATCGACAGGGATTGACTCTTTGTTCGGATGTTACTGAGACACCTGATAGAGAGAAGAGTGGTGGGCTGACCAGATCCTGAGTTGAAGCTGTCGGAGAATTTCCAGTACAGACAAGAAGTGATCTTCACAGACCTCAGAATCCGAGGAAGAGTGCGGTAAGTACTCCATACTTAATTTGTTCTTTTTTTAATTCTTTACACAGAAAGAAATTGCAGGGGGTCTTGCAATCCATTTAGGTTCACAACCAAATCAAAAAACATGAGACACTGCATAGGGTGTGACTAATGGTTTAAATAGGAAGCAGATTTGATTGATGACAGGAGATGAAAGGAGAGGGTGGAGCCCAGCTTCTGCCCCCCCCCCCCCCTCATTAAAAAACAAAAAAAAGTTTAACATACATGTATAATTATTATTTTTTATCATTTATATTCTAGGTATTCTAGGTACCTCCATCATTATTCACCTGTGAAGCTAAAAGCTACTAGTCATTGTTTTTAATTCCATTCTTTAACATTTCTCTTTCATAAATCATAAATTAAGACATAGTTTTTGGATACATTTAATACTATATTTCTACTACATTGTTTGCACAGACAATATTCAAATAATAATTCCAAACAAAGCATCAAAAGCCTGCCTCCATTCCTTATAAGTACAACTGCACATATTATTGTGTGTTACTGCCTACTTATACAAGCTTTAAGGAATTCAAATCTTACATTTTGCTTACCAATTATCTACTCACATTTTTTGACAATCCTGGCCTGCACACCTTCAGAACCGTAGTTGAATTTTTATTTACCAAAGATGTTTTTTTTTTATGTTATAATACTAGTTTGAATCAAGCTAAACTATATTAAGATCAACAAACCTTTAAGAAGCCTGAGCACTTTCCGTAGGTGTAGCAGGGCGATTACCCTGCACGTGTGTATTTAGTGTTGGTATCATTTGTATGAGGAAATGGGTTTATTGTATGTCGTTTTGGAGTTGATTTGTTTAATTGAATTACTGTTTTACAGACGGGCGCTCGATTGAAACTTGCTGCCTTCTAGGCTTGGTTGAGGGGAAGGGCAGCAAGTGATTGGCTGTGCTGGACCTCAATCAGCAGGTGGGCGGGTCTTGATCGAGTGTCCGTCAGTTCAAAAGCATCCGCGGGAGATGGTTCGAGGCGACTGCAACGCCATGCCAGAGGGGAGCGGCGTATACTCGGGAGGAGAGGGTCTGCGCTGCAGGAACGACAGCTACGCAACCCTGAGACTGCAAGCGGTGCTTGTGAAGGCAATGCCCAGCCAAGGCCGTATGAAGCAGCACGAGTCGTTGTATGATAGTGATCCCATGTGATGTATAGCGACGGTTACGTAGTGTAGCCAGTTCTTGAAGCGGGACGCCTCGTTTTAAGGCTAGCGCTCGCCCTCTGGGGCACCTTTTATTTGTAGTTTTTGTACTGTTTTATTTTGCCTTTTGTACACCTTGCTGTATGTGTCCTCTGTGCGTTACCATGGCTGGTAATGTCACATGACCACGTTTTCTGTTTGTTTGTGAATAAAACCTGCGCGCCTGTGCCGGCGTTTCAAATCCACCCCCAGTTGTCTCTCTGTTTTGCTAAACACAGCGGCTATCCACGCAAGTGACGTAACACCCGGTCACAATAGGTTATAATTTTTATTAATTGTTAAAAAAACTACTGTATTTATTTTTCATTATTTATATTGTATTATTTAATAAGCCTTTTAGGAACCCATCAAACATTATTATTTTTTTTTTTAATCAAAACCACCTTCCACCTCAAAACCACAAAAAACAAGTAATATAGGTTAAAAATATTTTTTTACTTTTTTTCTTTTTTCGCACCAAGAAGCATTTATTGAGACATACCACTTTCTGTTAGATTAGGGGTGTTCAATCCTGGTTCTGGAGGGCCGGTGTCCTTTCTGGTTTTTGTTCCAACTATGTCCTAAATTACTTAATTGGACCAATTATTACCAATTATTGTTCTAATTAAGTAATTTAGGGCCCAGTTGGAACAAAAACCAGGAGGGACGTCGGCCCTTCAGGACCAGGATTGGACACCCCTGTCTTAGATAAAAACAAATACTAAGTGTTAGCTGTATAGCCCTGTTTACTATTGTGTAAATAGTGTGATTATCTGCTGCTATCCTGTTTCGTTTTCTTTTATATATTTTTTGTAACAATGTAAAAGTAGCTAGCTTCGAAAGCAGCAACCTACTTTTTACAAGTAGCTTTAAGTGTAGCTAGCTAATTATTTTCAAAATAGCTTATAAGTGTAGCTAGCTATATTTTTTGGTATTAGCTTGTAGCTTTAGCTTCCCAACACTGCTTGTTAAATATTGTGGCATGCTTCCAAAATAGATAAATATTTAAATAATCAAAACTTCCCACAACTGTAGCAGCATCCAAAATGTACACTTAATTTGTACTAGTGTCTTCCAAACGTATGTGTCTGTGTTATGGCTTTTAATCTGGATGAAGTGTAAAAGAATGATAAATTGTGCCTAGAATAAAATTAAATATATCTTACTAACCCTCTGATAATGAGGGTTAGTAAGATAGTGAGCTGCCCTGTGACGTTTGACCAGTCATACCATCTACATCTCTGCTGTCAATCACTCGTCTGCTTGCAAGGGACAAAGTAAAAATGTGCCTTAAATGTATCATGCGTATTCTTAGTGGAGTTTCTACACACACTAATCATGTTATTTATATATGTGAATTTAGCGCATTTGAAATACTATTCATGCTGCAAATTTCTAATATCGAGACTGGTTACGATTTAAGATTATTATTATTATTATTATTATTAAATTCATTTATTAGCAGACGCCCTTATCCAGGGCCACTTACAACTGTTACAAAATATCACAATACAAAGTACAGCATTATAAAGTATCACATTACAAGTTATCACATTATAAAATATCACATTACAGAATATCATAATACAGATAAGAGCAGTTATAAAAGTATGATAAGATCACATTCAATAAAGAGCAAAATAAAGAATACAGTAAACCAATGTTATAAACTGCAACAGTTACATATCGTTCCGTCTCGTTAATACTTCTGGCAAATGTATAGATCTCATGCATCACCCCATTTGTTAATAACGGCACGTCTGGAAATGCCATTGCCGCTTGTCTTAAAAACAAAGTGTTATACAATAAAATCCACTCAGAAAAGTACGATTTTGTTGTGCCGAATGTAATTTAGGTCAATTGTACACTCCAAATAATTCTGTTTTGTGAGCTTTTATGTAATATTTTCATAAATTATTATTACAATTAATTACATGTTCCATTGACTTTTGCGATATGTAGTGACTTTAGAGCTCTGTCAATGTAAAACCACTCAAATATACTTAAATATTTTAAGACAGACATGTAGTGGACATGTATTCAAAAATATATTTGCTTTGCAACTAATGATTACTGGGATCATTTTACATTGATTTCAAAATGGCTGCATTCACAATTCACACACACACACACACACACACACACACACATATATATTGAACGATGTGTTCTGTATTTGTTGTGGTAACCAAATTTTTGCCTTAGCAGAGAGGAGTCAAAACGCCAGAAGTACTGAACCAAAGGTAAGTTTTATTTATTACACAGTTCAGTTTGGCAATTGAAAACAATAAATCAAAACAAAAACCTGCCCACTGGGCACTATCTAAACTGTTATTTTTACCTGTCTAGACCTGCTGAAGCTAGCCTTCACCAGATAAAAAGTACAACCAACAGTAGGGTGAGGGTGACTGTGATAATTATATCACAGTAACGGGAATTCCTATGGTGAGGGCTTGTCAAGTGAATCTCAGTCCTGAGCTTCTTTGGAGCGATGAGGTCAAGCATGCTTCTCCTGGTAAATATTCCCCAGGGATCCATACTCATCTCAGGTGTTTGGTTTTCTCTTTCCACAGGTATTGCCTTGTGCTGTTCTCAGAGTTGGCCACCAGGGTTTCCCACACAGCGGATCCAGAGGACCTGAAGAGGATGCACTCACACACAAGGTAAGTATCACTAACTACTGCACAACTGTATTTATTTTCCACGTTGTCCTTATTACTATTTTCTTTGCTTACAGGACAGCGCCCTCTTGTGGAAGCCCAGCAGTCCAACTGCCTCCGGTCCTTAGGCCCTGCAGCCCTTCGAAATGTTTGTCACAATATTTAAAAAAAGTATTGAAATCAACTCCTTGACTTGTTCCTTTGTATTTTGGCTGCAGTGTCCCCTTTTTTAAAATAACACCGTCCTTTATAGGGCAGTACAGTTCTTGCAGCCCTGGGTTTATCACTTATTTACATCACAGTAACAAATTGAATCCTTCTTCACACATTCACTGATTAAATGTGCGCAAAGTATTAGCATTTGATTAAACAGGTTATTTCCTCGTAGTATAACCAATTACAAAAGTGCAGTTTAAAAGAAAACTAGGCCTGTTTGTTTATCCCAGCGCGTGTTCCTTCAGGTCTGATGCTACTGAGTATTAACAATACAGTCCATGTAATCAAACAGGCTCTTTCCATAAAACACAATATCCACTGCAGTATTAGCGTTCTTTCAGCGAACGCACTGGGTTTAATACATCAAGTAAACAATGCACAAATGTAGGTGTACTCACTGTTTGGGTGTAGCGTTTTCCCAGCTACTTCAAATCCAGAAGGAGTCCTCCATTCCTGGATAAGGTAGATCACAGTTCTATTTTTGTTTCATCATGAGCCTCACTCAAAACAACCACGGATTGGTTCTTTGAATTCCTCCCACTGTTTATAATCCCAAGCAATGGGTATTGATTTCGTGGTCTGTGAAAGTTTCTTCATTGTGTCACTGTCGCTTGAAATATCGGTGCTTAAATGTGTCTCATGTTGTTCCGTTTCTGTTCCTGATGTCAAACCTTTGTTTTGTTGCACAGTTGAGTTGCATGCCATATCATGCGAATCAAAATTGCCAGGCCCTGTTGCAGGGCTTTTGAAGAGAGTCTCTGCGTTTAGATAGATTTTTTTGGTAAAACCAAAGTCAGATAAATTTGGTTGCTTTCTTTTTGACATGATGTAAAAAACAAAAATACATAATGCCTAAATGATATGTGTCATTTTTTAAAGCTTCTTGGTTACCAGTATATAATTTAGCAGGCAGATGAGATGTTTACAATATGCGATAGGTTCCTTTCAATTAGTACACTGCGTGCGTTGGAAAACATAACTTGAGCATGTTTAGCATTCGTTTTTTAAACAGCGTCACAACTGGTGCAGCTGATACTTAACACTTAAACTACTACTCTCTCAGCTGTATGACAACTCTGACAGAATCCATAAGCAATACAGAGACTACTTCTGTGCCATCTGATCCAAAACATCAACTCCATACTTTGTTGCGTTGTAAAACTCCATGGTCTCTGGTATTTATTTTCACTAGTCCCCATGCTAATTGACTGACCAAAGCAGCGCAGCTGGCAAGCAGGCGCCAGCTTTCAAAAGGCTGATTGAAAACAATAGACTGTCAGTCATTCACTTAGACAGAGAGTAGAGACTAATCTGATTACAGCTAAACACATTGCGGACTGGTAAATAAAAATAATAAAGTAGAATACCGTTCTGTATAATGAAAATATAATTGTTTTATGTGTGGCCGTCAATGTGACTGCTCCCGGGGGTTTTAGGTATAATGTATCTCCTTTATTTCTGCTCTCCCGCGTTTCATGTTTTCTGAAAATATTTAATATTTAAGAACTGTTGATATATACATTTGACTAAGGGCAAGGCCAGGCAGTTTTAAAATTCAATCTGCAAAGCCTGGATTGTAGATTGATCACTAAGATACAGTGGAAAAGAAAAAGAAAAAAGGGGCACATTTTGCATTCATGCTTACTGTCTCAATTGTTTCAGTTGTATTACATACATAATAACATGGTTTCCCCCTTCGCTCAGTGCCGTCATTTCTTGTTATCCCATTTATAATTCTTATATCTAGGGACCAGTGTTAGCAAAGGGCAGTTCCATACCTTGATTTAAGATGTTTGATAGTGTAGGGTCCAAATAATTTAAAAATGGTTGCCAAACTCTCACAAAGAAGTCTAGTTTATTGTGAAGCACACTTGTAAGCCTTTCTAATGGGAGCAACTTCAAAATAGTCTGATACCATAAGGAGAGATACCATGCTGTGTCTGATATCCATAATTGCAATATTGAATTTCTGGCTGCATATAATAATATTTGAATTAACTTAACCCTATGATGTTCAATTACATCATCAAAGTCGGCTGCCAGAAGGCAGTGGAGTGGGGTAAGCCTTATTGGGTGTCCAAGTATTTTGTTAATTTTATCCTTAACAGTATCCCAAAACTGCATGATAATAGGACATGACCAAAACAGATGTACATAAGTGCCATCTTCTGTGTTGCATTTAGGGCATGATGAGGAGATCTTAGAATCAAACTTACTTCTAAAAAGTGGAGTCCAATGCATTTTATGAAGAATTTTAAATTGAGTTTCTCGATCCCTATTACTTATCATAATCTGTAAAGTGTTTCCTACGGTTGACTCCCAGGTATCTTCATCTATTTCCAATAAGTCATATTGTCAGCCCCTCCTATTACCAACAGCATTTTCCTTACAGTTGGAATAAAAAGAACTATAAATCGAAGAAATACTTTTTTGTGGTTTAGTTTTCAATAAGATTTCTTCCAAGAAAGTAACTTTTGCAGTGTGCTTGTTAAGATTACTTTGAATAAAATGTCTAACCTGTAGATATCTAAATAGATGAGAATTTGGCAAGTTATTTTTTTTTAAAGTCTCAAATAGAAAAATAATGTCTTTATCAAATAATGTAAACAATTGTGTGAGACCTCTGCCACACCAACCCCCAAATACTGGGTTTCTAAGGGACAGTAGAAAGTCTGGATTATTTGCTATAAGGGCCAATAGAGAGAAGTGTTCTTTCATCTTGAAGAAGCTTTTGATCTTATACCATGTAAGTAATGTATTCTAAATAATAAAGTTGTTTTTAAGTTCTGGCATACTTTTCTTATAGTTATCAAATGGGATATATCTAAGTGCTACTGAGCCGCAGCCATCAGACTCTTGATCTAACCAAGTGGAGTCAGGATCTTCCCTAATCCATTCATAGATGTATCTGAGCTGTGCATCCCAATAATACAATCTAACGTTAGGCATAGCTAAGCCTCCTTTACCAGTAGGGAGCTGAAGTCTGTATATCTTACTTTTTTCCCATTCCATAAAAATCTGGTAAATATTCTATGCAAGTCAGCAAAAAAAAAAAAATTGGGATTGCAATAGGAAGCATTTGCAATGGATATGACAGCCTTGGTAGAATATTCATTTTTAAAATACTAACATGGCCTAACCATGATACAGGTAGAGTACTGTACCTCTCCAGGTTGCTCTTGATCTTGCTAACAACCGTAGAAAGATTTAATTTAGTTCATTGTGAAAGTGAAGGTGAAACTTGAATTCCCAGGTACATAAATCCCTTGTTAGACCAGATATTAGTGGACTATCCCTTATGGCTTGTGCTGTGGCAAACATAAGAGGTGACAGGGGCATTAGTCCTAACAGCAGCACTGGGACAGGAGAACAGTAGCTTAACCCAGTCAATAAATAAACAACCCAATAAATAAACGACCCATTCTGCACGATCGAATGCCTTTTCAGCATCTAAAGATATAATCAGCCAATTCCAGCCTTGTCTACGAGAATATTGTATAATGTTAAGCAGTCTGCGTATGTTATTAAAGGAATTCCTATTTCGAATAAAGCCAGTTTGATCTGGTGTAAGAATAGTAGATAGTGTGGTTTTTGCCAGCAATTTTGCGTCGACATTCAATAAGGATATAGGACGATAAGATGCAGGGTCTTCTGGATCTTTATTTTTTTAAGAATTAACGATATGTTGGCTAAACCCATTGAATTAGGAAGGCATTTTTTCTCTTCAAAAGAATAATTCGACATGCGTACTAATAACGGTGTAAGTTTGCCCTTAATTTTTTTAAATAAAATTAACGGGTATCTGTCTGGTTCAGTGGATTTCCCAGATTGCATTAGCGAAACAGCTTCTAAAACTTCTTCTGCTTTACCCAGCAGGTGTTGATTTGATTCTGAGACTTCGGGTAGGTTTAGCCATCTTTAATAGCAGCTATTGCGTTTGAATTTGGCCGGGCTTTGATTAGTTTTGCTAAATATTTGCTAGGTTTATTGCCATGTTCATATAATCTTTGTTTTTTTTCAGACAAGAGAGTATCTAGTGCAGTTCTGACTGTTTTTAATTAAATTTAGATTGTCCTTAGTTGGATTATTTTCATGCTTTGACTCTGCTTCCACAAGTTGTTTCTCTAAGTTATTTTGTTTTAGAGCATGTTTCTTTTTAAAAGCAACAAAAGAAATAGTAGCACCTCTCAAAAAGGCTTTTGCTGTCTCCCAAAGTGTAGCAGGATTGGTAACTGAGTTATCATTTTTTTTCTAAAAACAGATCAAGTTGAGATTCTAAAAAAATCTTAAATTCTGGATTAGCCAATAAAAACGAGCTAAAACTCCAATTGTGAGGTTGTGCAGAGAGGTCACTTATTATAATATCTATAAATATGGGCGCATGATCTGAGATATGTATTCTACAATTCTACAACCCTGTACCCTGCCAACAGCCTGTGGAGGGAGAAAAAAATAATCAATTCTGGAATAAGAGAAGTGAGGGGTGGAATAAAAAGTAAAATCTCTTTCATTAGGACAACCCGCCATACATCTGACATATTTCATTATTTTAGCATTTCTGTCATAGGGCTATAGTTACTACCAGTTCTTTTCACAATTTTCACAGCGGGAGATTTATCTCTGAAGCCCAGTGACCTGTCACAATTGTCAGTGGGCAATGAAATGCTCCAATTTCTGTAGCTATCTGGGTCCAAAAGTGTGAGGACTGTATATTTGGTGCATATATATATACTATTGTTATTTTATCACCATAAATAGTAGCATGTACTAATACATAGCATCCTTCTTTATCTGTATGGCAGGTTTGTAAAGCAAATGGAACTGAGCAGTGTATCAGTATAACGATGAAAATGAAGAATAATATACCTGACTCACCCACTCTCTTTTCAACTTTAAATGTTCCTTTTCATTTAAATGTGTTTCTTGCAGTAACACAATAAGTACCTACTCTTTTGTCAGGAAACTCAGAATTTTCTTTCTCTTTATATGATGGTTCACCCCCTTAACATTCCATGAACAGATATCTAATGAGGGATTCAATTTAGCCATTTTATGGGGTAATTATACAAATACATTTCTGAGTTACACTGCACTGAGGGGTGACCCACATCAAAAGCAAACCACGGCAAGATTTCTATGAGACAGTCATACATATAACATGTGCTTGTTTTAAAACAAAAACAGCCAATGAGAAAAAACCTGTGGTGTAGAACATGCAACCAATGAACAATAAAGCATAAACATGAAATCAATAAAATATAACATTAGACAGCTAGACAGCCTTTTTTCCTTTCAAGGAAGACTCCCTATAACAACGATTAGGGGCAGTGGATGAAACAAGCCCCATCAGATCTCTAGTTATCGAACTTAAAATAACATTAACATATTATTCTTAGCCATTCAAAAAATGCTTTCGCTTTAAATACGTCTTGGAACTTTAAGTTCCTCATGAAAAAACAAAACAAACAAAAAAAGTGTTGAGAAAGCAATGTAAATAGTCTATATTATATGTGTGTCGTAAACAGAATCTTTAAATGTTCAGTCAAAATAGCTGAGTATGTTCTTTACTAGCCATACATCAAAACCCAGTGCATTCTAGAAAAGTTTTACCTTCATCGAAGTATGTTAACTTGTCTTTTCAGCACAGTGGGCTTTGCCAGAGAGAAAAACTAAAAAAAGTAATCTCTTGATGCGGTGAGCCGCAGGGTAGACTCTCACCTCATCTCCTGGTCATTGTTGGTAGCTGCATGGCCAATCTGATCAAGGAATTCTTTTGCTGCTTCGGGGGTTTTGCAGGGAAAAGCATAGCGTACTGTATTCCCCTCACCTGTAGTTTCTTCTTAATTTCATAGTACGCACGTTGTTTCTTTTGTACATCCATGATAAGATCTTCAAAAATAAAGACTCTTTTCTCCACATATCAATTCTCCCTTCTGTCTGGCACTCTGTAGTATGGCTTGTTTATCCGTGTAGTTATGCAGCTGTATGATAACTGCTATGGGCCTCTCCTTCTCGGGGTTGTTGAATCAGCGAACGGTGTGCTTGGTTGATTTTGACTCGTCCATGCTTTGTTTCTATCCCCAGTAATTCAGGCAGCCATCTCTCAAAGAATACTGTCCGTCTGTTCCCTTCAGTTCCCTCTGGCAGGCCAATTACTCTTATGTTACAGTGTCTTGATCTGTTCTCTTGATCCTCCAATCTTTCAAGTGCAATTGTTAAGCTGTTTTCAGTCTGCGTCACCCTTAGCTGCAAGTCTTTCATTGCATCATCGACATTCGAGATTCTATGTTCAGCCCGTTCGATTCGGTTCTCCACTGTTATCAGTAGATCACCAACAGCATTCACTGCCTTTGCAATCAAGTCGAGTTTTTTATCCAGAGAAGTCTCCAAACTAGCTATTACTCCCTGGCTAATTCATGCGATCAGAAATTCTATGTCTGGGCCCTCCGCCATCTTCTCCTGGTGGGACTTTTCGCTCTGTAGATGCATTTTCTTCAGTTTAGGTCTAAGATTACATTTAGTTTTTGGCAATACTGACCAAAGGTCGGCGAGAGACATAACCGGAGTGCAAAAATTGAACTAATGCTAGAATTATATTAATTCAAAGAAGCTCTTTAAATAGAACAAACAAGTCCACAATCTTAAACCACTCCCAAATCAATAGATTTACAGTAGAAAAGTAATGGGAAAAGCAACAATGGTGACATTTCAGGACAGACAAAATAAAAAATAAAAATCCTACAATATAGCTTTTTAAATTTTGTGAAAGAGATTTGAAGATGGTTTGCTTCTTGTACTTTTCTGTGTACAGAGCCCAGATTTATTTTGGCTTTTTTAATGACTGCAAGTGGTACATTATGTCACATGTATCCCATATTACATGCATACTTGGATAGACATAATAGCTAAACAATGTTTTTTTTTAAAAAAAAATCATATTATTATGTTACAGGTCAACTGAATAGGATTAAACATCTGTACTTTCCATTCTTTCGAGCAGTGGTTTTCAATTTTTTTCATCTCAAGTACCAGTGCTTCCAGCAGGGATCACCAGGTGTACCAGTAACTGTGCAATCTTAAACTGCTGTTGTAAAACCGAGACCTACCTCATTACAACCAGGTTTGTGTCTGTACTCGCTTGTTTGTTGCATCATTCTGCTGAATGGTTAATCTATGTAGTTGATGAATGCAATGAACTCAGCATGTTTATATTTTAAATATTTTGTATTTTGTAAGTGTTGTGTATGGAATTGGTGACCACAGCTACAGCTCCAATGCTCAGTGTCAGTGAAGTCCTGATCTGACAGCATGTAACGCAGACAGCTCTTATGATTACATGTTACCGTAACATTTTCAGTAAAAATAAGTTTAAATTGCAGTGAGTTCGTTCTGCTATATTTATAATAATAAATACACCCCAGCAAGCACATTGCCATATATTTTCATTAGGACAATCTGAGAGCTAAATTTAGCAAATGGTGTTTTTTTTTTTTTTTTTTTACTGCAATCAGGTAAGCTGCAGTACATTTAATTTTTAATTCTATTTTTTTTGTTTGTTTGTTTTTCTCAGCAGTACACTTCCTAATTACAGTCCCAAGTATTTACTAAAATGGCCAGCTGACCCTGCTTTAGTACAAAACTCAGGCTACATTACTGTGACTTCACTGTGCAATCATTTAAAATATGTGCTGGTTATGAGAGACTCCGATTCAGAATGTACCATCAAAACTGGTATGTACGGAATCGGACACTGATTTTTTTTTATTTGTTCCTAGTGCCTATTCAATGGCAAGGTGGAGAAAGACTAATTTGATTTCCCCACGGAAAAGAGATCGCTTCATTGGTGCCCAGAATTGGTGCCACCGGAATTAAAGTGGTCGGGCACCATATAAGCATTATTATAAGAAATCGGTAAAGATTATTAAGTTAATTCTTAAGTTAAGGTTCTGCCTATAGGAAAAAGTACCAGAGCTGCGTTCCATCACGCTCCGGCTCAACTACACCAGTGGTGTTAATACCTCTCGGCACTTTGTGTGTATCACGCTGGCAATATTACTAACCTGTAAACAGACATGTACAGTAAAACTATTTGAATGGGACCTGGATATGAGCTGAATTCAGTGGTAAAAATGTTTTGTATTTTTTAAGCTACTGTCACATTCAAATCTTCCTGCATACCCATATAAGTTGTTATTACTAGGGTGAGCAAACGACTCTGTGTTCATTGAGGCACGCTGAGACAGTTCAGGTTTACAGACTCCCATCGCCACCAATGCATTTAACAGACAGATTTCTGGTTTTCGGTGTTTCCCTCAGACTTTTCTACTCTCCAATGAGAAGTATTCAAATGATCCCTGATAAGCCATTTGTGTATCTCAATTACACCTGAGAAATGTATTAATAATAATAATGATACTAAACTTGTGAAGTACTGTATTGCATGTTTGTGTATTTGCTGCACATAACACAATTATTAAAGCCTTGTTTAACGATGATGTATTAGTCTATTAATAAAAGATTATTATCCCTGTGCTGCAAACGTTAAAAACCCCTGTGTCATAGAGGCAGCACTGGGTGAAGCTCCACCCACCCTTAATCACTGTTGGAAAATGAAGTGCTTGCAGATTTTCAAGTGTGGATCATATTTCTGCCCACATATCTAAAATCCCATCCATGAAAAAGGGTAGCACTAAAAAAAACGTGTTTCCACGGATCAGCGGGAAACGTCTGTTTTGACTGGCAGGGTTTTTAAATCAATCAAGGAAATTCTACAAGCAAAAAGAAAAATAAACTGCGTATGGTATGTCTTCTTCAATTACTATACTTTGAATGTGTATTTTCGACTTTAAATTATTCATTTTTTAATTATTCATTTATTCAATTTTTAATAGTTTCAAAATGCTGCTGCAGATGATATTTTCTGAAATGGTCAAGGAGAATAAAACAAAAATGGTAAAAGTATATATATTTTTTAATTTAGTCGTTGTCAATTTTTTTTTTTAGTATTTTCTCCCCAATTTAGAATGGCCAATTATTTTTAAGCTCAGCTCACTGCTATCACCCCTGCACTGACTCGGGAGGGCGAAGACGAACACACGCTGTCCTCCGAAGCGTGTGCCGTCAGCCGGCTGCTTTTTTTCACACTGCGGACTCACCATGCAGCCACCCAAGAGATACAGCGTCGGAGGACAACGCTGCTCTCAGGCAGCTTACAGGCAAGCCTGCAGGCGCCCGGCCAGATTACATTGGTCGCTGGTGCGCGGTGAGCCGAGGACACCCTCCCCCCCCACAGGCGGTGCTCGGCCATTTGAGCGCCGCCCCCTGGAAGCTCCCACCCTCGGTCGGCAAAGGAATAGCCTGGACTCGAACTCGCGACGTCCAGACTATAGGGCACATCCTGCACTCCACGTGTAGCGTCTTTACTGGATGCGTCACTCGGGAGCCCCAAAAGTATGAGTATTTTGATTGTTCTTTATGTTTACCTGATTATTTATACTTCTTAAAAGTTCTGAAAGATTGTGCTTCACTGATTAGTATTCAATTATACGATGAGTTGAAAACTGCACAATTCTTGAGCAACAGCACTCTGAGCAGAACTCATAGGCAGAATCGCCAGTCGTCTGCTTCGCCCACCCTAGTAAAGTGTTACCAAATTTACAATCAGCATTTCACAGCATGTTCATTGGGAAATAACTTCCTATTTACAGTTTAAAATGATGACATTATTGAAGTTATGAAACAGTCATTTCAAAATTCCATATACCGTGGGAAACCAAATTAAAGTGATTGTACAATTCAAGCTGAATCAAAAACAAGTTGATTTAAAAAAATAAATAAAATAATCATTACCTGACTGAAAAAGGGTGCCATGCTAGGCCTTGCCTAGGGCAGCAAGTTGCCGAGCACAGGCCCTGTTCCTCCCCCTGGTCTTTTGATCTCCCTTCCAGAGGGCTCTCATACTACTTCAGGAGGAACTCCAATGGGGCTTCAATGGGAAATACCTGCATTGTACCTGACAATGTGTCAAGTTACAAAAGGATACACTAAAAGTTTTTGCAACAAGTCAACTGTTACACAGCATTCTCATTCACTATAGATATACTATAAGCTATCTTTAGGTAAATTATACATTTTCTGTTTTGTCTAGCTTAGAAGTATTGACCTGTGGCCCAAACAACTTTTTATCATGGCCTCCACATATTTTTATTGGGGATCATTGTACTGTTTTGATTTAATTTCATGTAGTGTACAGACAGTACTCCATTTCTTGTTGTGTTACAATTTATAGGAGTGACAAAAGCTCTTGAAATTTCCAGCATACAAGATGCCCCAACGTCTGCACACCTAAGTAATATAAAACTACAGAGAGAAATAAATCGATAGCTAGTAATATGTTTTCCACAAAGGAGACGCTGTGTTCTGTCCTTCTAGCTATTAGCAGGTGTGCTCGGCGCATACAGATGAGCTGATAAAAGGCTGGTGCCAGCCACCAGTGGAAAAGACATGCTTTGCTAGAGATGAATTTTTAAGTCCCCATACATCAAACAGGCAGTGTCAGCCTTTGAGGATAAACCTGTGATGGCTTGTTGTGTCTTTCTGAGCTATCTCCGAGGCCAGGGGAGTAGTATGAGGGCTTCAAAGACACAGGCAGTCACAGCACTGAAGGGGGGGGGGGGGGGGGGGGGCTGATTGAAGGAACCAGTGTGAAACAGTACTTAATAATGATTACCATAGAGCTGAAACTCACTGGTATTTTGCTGACCTATATTTTATCTTTATTTGATTAACTGTGACACCGTAGGTTATGTCAAAGGGAATCTGCATGAATATTAAAAGTAAATGTGGTGTGAATAATAGATAACGTTCATTAGATGCGCTAGCATGTCGTAATAGCTTTATTTCTCCCATAGGTAATTAGATCAATATAAGTCTGCTGTCTATTAAATGCCTGTCTCTAGTGATCTGATCTATATTTGTGTTCCATTATACTGTAACTAGATTTAAAATACAAATCAGAAGCTCAGTTACAACTGACAACATGCATATGGAATTCAGAATAAAAAAAATATAGAGCTGAACTCTGATCTATGGAAATGCCATGGGAATTTCAGCAAATTCCATCAAAACAATTTGAACATCATTGACCATATTAAATGGTAAACAGATTAATTATGAAAGCCACTAATATTATATTACTTTGTAATATTTCTATTTATTACAGCACCACATTTATGGATGTGTTTTATAATAAAGTATGTGACTTTTTAGTTAACTTTTCAGAAAGACTACCCAAGAAAAATGGATAAATTCGTCTAACACTGAAATATAAATACAATTGGGCATAGTTATGTAAATATTAATATATTAGATTGGTTCACTGGTCTGTTGCTCCGAGTGGAGGAGTACACTTAAAGATTGTACAAATATAATACACAGACTGGACAGTAAATTAGATTGTATAAACAAAGGGAGACATGTATTAAGATCGACCAACGCAGCACTAAATTGGCCGAGTATAAAGTAGCGCTCTGCTGTGGCACAAATTTTACCCTATCCCAAATATATTAACTAGCCCCAAACTAATGAGGCACAGCGTAAGCGGACACATTTAAATCCTTAAATGCACTGCACCAGTGCTCAAAATGGGCTACCGGTAGCACAGATTAAAAGACTAATCTGAAAAATAGCGCCTCCCCTCCAAATGGGCTACCTTAATTGAACAATATGTAGGTCATTTGGAGAGGCAGAAATGACAGTTCAAAATGGGCTAACCTGTGTTTTAAATACAATGTACAGGTTTTAACCCTAAATGCCTGTGTTGACTTTATATTATATTATTATGATACGACGGATGAAACCAAATATACATAATGAAATGGATAACTTAATGAATCAAGTTTATTATACAACGAATACAAACAATTGTACATAATGAAATAGCTGGTATCAAGCTATAATTTAATCCTCAGGGAGATCAAAAAGGGTAATGCGGACCCTAAATACTCTCCCTTCTTCTCAGTACTCTCCCTCTGTTTCTGTGTTGTTCAGGAAGGTTAGGAGCCTGCACTCTCCATCACATTATAACTGCTGCCATAATGATTTTGCCTATCAGCTGCTTTCTGACTTTTTCTTTGTGCCCAAATAAGACCAATTTCAAATCTGACTTATTTGTGGACCCTTTTAGAGCTGGCGCAACTGTTCTGCCACATAAATCAAATTTTAAATCACAGACTTAATTTCCAAAAGAGCCCCACCTACTATTTGCCCATGCGTATAATTAAGGTTTGACACGCCTTAAAATGCATGGCTAATGAGCGGCGGAGCGCACTGCACGGCGGAGCACATTTTGGCGGTGCTAACACGGCCTTAACTTGCCAAAAGTGTCATGATACATATGGGGCAATTTTAAGGCCGTCGTAAACTCTGCGCTATGGCCTTAATGCCGTCGCAAACGCTTGATACATGACCCCCAATGTGTTACAATTAAGCGATTGAGCCCATCAATGCAGGCTCTACCGTGTGGTAGATGACTGTGACTGGAGTTATGCGTCCCGAGCCGTAGAGGGCTCTATCGCTATTAGAAAATGATTTATTTCTTTATTTTCTCTTTAAAAAAACTGTAAAACCTATATTTACAGTTATTGTATTTCTTGCTCTCATTGTATTACTTGTATTGTAACACTTGAAATGTATTTGCTTACGATTGTAAGTCACCCTGGATAAGGGCGTCTGCTAAGAAATAAATAATAATAATAATAATATATTTACCTTGAACTTCTGATATTTCGCTGGGTAACCTTCCTCTGAGGAAAATAGTCCCTAACATAATTAGATAGAAAAAAAGCACTTAAACGTTCCAGTGGGCATCTGTGCAAAATGGAATCCTGCTAGATCTGGAAGCTGATTGGCTGTTCGCACTCAATCGTTTTCTAATGACACTAATTAAACTGACACATCTAAGTATTAAATAACAAATAATTACAAATATTAGTAAAATTCAATTTTCCATTTTGAAAAAAAATAGTGACGTGTCAGACAAAGGGAGATAGTAGTTTTGGAATGAGGAAGTAGAAGAAGAATTCTGTCAAGTCCTGTCAACTTTCATATAAAGCTGAGCTTTACAAAACACTTTCCCAGGTCATAAATTAAATTAAATGTCATTTAAAGCTACATGACAGGCCTTGTTTTGGTCTTGTGCTAGTCAATGTTTCTCTTCAAGGAAAAGAAAGTTTGTGAACTGTATACAACCGCCTTAAAGATACTCATACAATACAGCCATTATAGTTTTCCTGAATACAAATTGTAAAGCTTGAAATATCCCTGTCCTCTCATTTATACATTTAAATGTACCATTTGTCTTCTCCTCTGAAAGTAATACCTTTCCTTTCAGACGTATAATTAGAATTGCAGTGGCATATAGTCCTGTCTTATGCACTACTTACACAGTGACAGTTTAAAATGTAACAAGCACCTCACATTTTAAGGTTTTAATTAGTTTGTAGGTCAATCTATTAAGCTTTGATCTTTCGTAAAAATGCTTAGCACTTAATAAACTATTCTGTCATTTTTTACAGCAGGTCTCATTATACCAGGGCCAATCATTATTCTACTTGTCTTCCTGATTTAGAGACCAGTAAAAATGTCTTGTAACAAATGCCATCTACAGAACAGTCCATCCACTCTTGCCTCATTATTTAGAAGCCTTCCTATTATTTGCAATTAAAGTAATAAAAAAAGCTTGTTGCAGAATGGTGGGTCACACTGTCAGAGGCCTACTGAGACAAAGACAAATGAAAGTAAGCTGCTCCTAAGCCATCAGCAGGTGTCATAAATGATACACAAAATGTTCCCAACGATTAATGAGCAGCAAGAAGAAATAATAAGGCAGTTTAATATGTTGAAACAGAAGCTGGCATTGTGAGGCTGTGCCACCAATTAGAGATTCCATTAGTGCTGAAGGCTTGAAATTATTCAGCTCATTCCTTTCCAATGGCTCCACCATCATAAGTTCTTCCTAAGTCTTTAACTAAGGACAGGAGGAACAGGAAAAGGCACTGTACTTCTGCATAAGAAGAGGGCTGTGGTCTGTGTTCAGCTATTCCAGTGATGGGATATTATGTGGTTGACTGGAAGGCCTGATGAGAGGCACTTTGAGGAAGGTTTCTTCTACTTCAATCACAGAGTCTCTCAATGCTAGCCAAGTAATGGGTAATGACAGGCTGGCTAACTAGACAATTGTTGTTACTACTGGGGACATGCTGTAGACATAAACTTCCACAAAATTAGCTTTGCTGTGGGAAAGTGTCCATTTGTTTTAAGATGGAAGGTATGATAATAAAAATACTGGACATGAAGGTATGAATACCGATAGAATTAAATATGCATTAGGCAAAAACATTCTGACCCGTCACTGTACTAACATAATGTACACAAGGTCACACAAGGATTGCTTAGGTCCCACACCACAACTTTAATCACAAAGGATTCTTGAAGTGAGTTGAGATTAGGGTACGGAGTAACAGGGCTAATGTACTGTAAGTGCTGCACATGATGAATGTAACTCATACGCTTAATGATATCAGCCATGAGCCATGCTGATAATTTTTCACCTGGTGTAATAAGTTATATTCACCAAGTCTGCACCAGAATGAATGACCTGTTAGCCATTTTACCATTCTTTTTGTCGATACGCCACAAGCCATAAACAGAAAACAACAACATGTAGGGGTTTAAAGTCGTGTGCAAGTTTATGTCAATATGTGCTTCATAACCAATGATTTAAGCTAAAAATGGTAACATTTAAAAAATCACTAATTTTGACACACTACAACAAATAAATGTGTTTCCAGCCAATGTATCATCCTTGGCTCAAGCGATGCTCAACTACATCAACAATGAAAGTCTGCTGGGCTGCCCTAACATCAGTATTGCCTTGAGTCTGCTTTTGACTGTGCCTATCACTGTAGCGTCAGGGGAGAGAAGCTTTTCTTGCCTGAACATGAAATTAATCAAAAATGATTTACTTTGTACAATGTCGCAGGAACGTTTGACGACACAGATTTGCCGACAACTGGATTATTCAGCTATAATTGCAGACTTTGCCGCTGCAAAAGCACGAAAGGTTAATTTCCAACGGTCTCTGTGAGTGTTGTTTTGTGATTGCTGTAGTAAAACGCAATACATTTAATGGTGTCATTTTTGCCCTGTTTGAAAGTCAATGTATTGTAGCGCAGTATTACTGGTAAGAATAGGGAATAGGGGCCACAGTATCGCTGCCACTGGTGATAAGCATCCCTTATCAAGTATTTTTTGAAAACAGGTTTTGTAACCTAACAACCTCAAAATGGGCCAACAAATGTGCATCTTGTTTATTTTAGTATTTTAACAAAGCTATACCTTAGTCAGACTTTTTGCCAGTTTGTTTTTGAGAATAATGTTCTTAGATAATATTGAATCGATGACTAATTTCTTACCAGGCAAATGGGATGCTGACAGAGGACAGTCGGAGCTGCAAGTGATAGCTGTTGGGGGTGCACGTGTGTATCCCACCATTCAATGGAGCTTCGGAGCGGTCCATGAGTTCTCTAGGAGTGTTTCTCTGGAGGTATCAGCCCCTGGGAGCGAAGGCTGTGCGCTACTTACCATGGAGGCAATGGAAGAGGAGAGTGCAGATTCAGCAACCCTTTTCGAGGTCATCTCACTGCACCTGGCTGTGGAGCCAATAACAGCAGCAGTCATCATTATCTGTTATTCTATCACTATTATTCCATCATGTTTACCATGTATATGGGGACTATACTTCCTTATGACTTATTAACGATTATTAAGGTGCAGAGATCAGATTGTCAGCGACTTCTCATAAAACATTAAGAAGAAGAAGAATTATATTTACAGTATGTATTATTACAACAGAAGGCCACTAGCAAACTGATTAAAACTTGTAACTCTCTACCATACAAAAAGGTTATAAAAAGGTTATATATCCTTTTAGAGCAATATATAGTAACTGTTCTGTTTTTGGCTCTCAGGACTTCAAAATCCTGTTATCTAAAATTAATACACTTCACTTGTCTGCCCCCTAGCAACTCTGCATTTTTTTCTGCAGAAACGCATTATAGATGACCTCGCTGACATTGCATTGCTTTAATGCCAAATGTATCAGAGTGTACCAATTCAAAGGTGCTCCTTGCATATAATATTAGCCAGAACCAAGATCTTTTGGTGAATTTTATTAAGTGTTTTTTCTAGCTGTGATACTGCCCTAAGGCTAACAGTGTTTTCTTCAATCCACTAAGGGTACGTATACAGGTACTTTACATAAATATATATATATATATAATAGGTCTGTCACTCGATTTTAGGTTCTACCATAACTATTGTGGAAGAAATTTCTGTCAGATCAGATTAAAAACTTTGGTTGAATTTAAACTTATCCTCCATAGTTTGTGACAATGTTGCCAGAAGTTATTGCAGACAGCAAAGAACACTATTAGTTAAACATGTATTCCTGGTGTACTTTGTGCCCTTGGGAAGGAACTTAATTATGTGTCTTTTGTTGGAAATGTGTTTGACACAATATACTTCACAGGTACTTAATATATTAATGAAAGATTATACATGCTTAATACATTATAAATGTACTGTCCATGTACTGAACTTAAGGCACTCTGCATGTAATGTATCTGTAAAGCACAGTGAAAAGGGTTAAGGGTAAAAAAAAAATGTCACAGAAATTGATTTGGAGAAATAGCTACCACCAAGAAACAGAATGTGTATTTTCACTTTTTATGCAAAAATGATGGCTCTGTCGTACATTACCATTCATTGTCAATAAAATACTGTACGTACTGTAAGCCCCCGAGTGGTGAGATTGTGAGATGACAGGTGGTCACCAAATTACGATATCTGCTGAAACCTTTGCTATACATACAAATGTAATGTATCATAGACTAGAGTGCAATGCAACAGCTTAACTCTTTTTGCCATTATAAAATACAGACATTTAGTGACCCAAAACATGTATTAAAAATCCCTACTTATTACATTGTATCTTTAGAATTTAAATCATAACATTTAATAAATGTATTTTATCTGTAGGTTAAAAAAGGAAACCGTTCAAAGGCAGATCTACACCTACAGTATTACTTATCAAACAGGACCATAGACCTGACTGAGCACCTGCAATGCTGTTAGCTCACTTTAATATAACCTTGGCTGAGTAAAGGCATCAATTTGATGTCTGTCTCTTGGAGCTCACCACAGGAGATAACAGTGTGTGCTGCACAGTCATTACGCTCAGTTTTTAATAATACCTCAAAAACCAGTCCCTGAAATCCTGAAAGTCAATACCCATCCAGAGGAGCTGGTTTTGGTGTGATGATATATCATAGAGAAAATCACTGTAGTTTCTGAGGGTATGAAATGCAGCAAAACAGTTTTTTTGTAGCTCACACATGTATTGAAGCCTTGGTTTTTTAAGTTGTTGTCAGAAAAACAGCAGCAAGTTTTTGCACTTTTAGCAAAACAATGACAGAGTAGCACCGAAATATGCAGAATGTAAAGCAAATTGATGTTTCATCAACCTGTTAGCTAACCTCACCTGTCATATTGTCACCAGCAAGATATTTTCATGACACACACAAATAGTTACTTAACTTTTTTCAAGGTTTATTATAACTGTTGTAAAAAAAGAAATCACAGCAGAAACAAAAATCTCTACACAATGTATTAACTTTGATCTGGTTGAAATTTTTATATAAGGCCAGTTTGCTTAGCCTATGCATATCTGTACTTTTTATTTGCATTTTTTATGGAGTAACTGAACAAGACTTGCCTTTGGTATCCTCTGCTACTTTAATGTTACCGTGTAGCCAAGATGCTCTATAATCTGCACTGATAGCAGAATATTTGCTGGTTCAACAACTATTTACTGCTACCCAAACGCACTCCATTGTAACAGATTGAATTGCAGGATATTTTAAAACTATGTGATTAATATCCCAAAGCCCTCAGGATGATTCTGTACATTTTTGTATTCCTCTCTAAACACATGGCTGAAGCCCACACTTTAATTAAATACCACTCAATATTTAGAAAAGGTATTTTTGAATAATTGTATTTGACAAAGAAAGTTAACTTGCAAAATGCTTTTTAAAAGCAGAGAAAATGGTTCTTTCACTTAAAAAAAAAAACATATTAGTGGAGTAAATATACTTCGAATTAGCACCGCAGCGTTTATTTTAAATTGTTAAAAACGGCTGCGGCACTTATTTGAGGGCGGAGTTTATCAGAAATACTATGGTTTTAGAACAGTGCAGTATTTTATTACATGATTTGAGGCATTTTAGAAGTGGTGCCATAAGAGCCTCCGATCTGCAGCAATATACTCTTGTGTGTTTTGGGGGCTTGAATACAGTACATTTACTGACATTTAACAAGAGCCTATTAAGTGGGAGGTCAGGGGAGTACTGTACCAGCGAATCAGGAGTGTGTATTGGTTGCTAAGGGGCGGGACAAAATGAGGAGAGAGAACGGTAGTTGAGTGTGATGCAGTTGTTTTTCATAACGAAAAATATTACCTCTGAATATCGGTTTGATTTCTGTTTAAACTAAAATATATCCTACTCTTTTTTTCTCACTGTAATTTACCTGCTTGTTTGTAATTTCTCTGTAAGAGAAACTGAAACTAAATCTTCTCATAGTAAAGTTTTTTTTATATATATATTTGTACAGGACTGAGTGAAAACAAAACAACTAAACCCCCTACAAAAATATATCTTCAGCCAGCTTTCTAAGTTCCTCTGAGTTTAAGTTTTCACCATCCAAGCTGAGGATGAGGTAAACAGACAGTCCTTGTTTTATCCCCTGCTGTGTTGGCACTGAACTCTGCTGGAAAAAAAAAGACGTGAAGGACTGCTGTGCTGTAAGTAGTTTATCTTGGGTTGTCTTTCGGGACTGTACCATAAAATGAAATGTGCTTACTAAGGTGTGTACATTAGTTTGTATTACATGCTGGATTGAGGCTGCAGTCTCTTCGGGGGTGTCATGTACATAGCCAGAGTTGTGTGTTTCTTTATTTATTTTTTGAGTAGGGGTAGAAAAAAAATACCTTTACGTTTCTTAATTGAGAGCGGCGTTTATTTGAAGGCGGTGTCTATGAAAGCTGATATCTGAGTGAGGCGTTAATCAGTGGGCGGCACTAATTCGAGGGTGGCATTAATTCGAAGTAATACAGTATATATAGTGATCGAGCAACCACTCACTCAGGTTCGTTACCCCTTTAAAACAGACCCAGCACACAGAGAAATGGAGTTTTCAAAAGTGCTGACGCGCTATTTTTAATAATACAAAAATAAATAAAACGAAAATAAACACCTAGCTCTTTTTCGAGCACTAACTAAACACAAACTGGAACTCTAAACTAATAACCGGACAGCTAGGCTGTTTACCGGCTGAAAAACAAAACACACAGTTTTGCACAAAACACTATTCACAAAAAGGCTTCACACAGTACCTTTCAGGACTATGACACACAGTCAGGCTCTTCACACAGCAGCCCAGAAGAGACTGGCTGCTTTCTTTAAATACCCTGCACCTGGCTCTAAATTACAATGATAGCCAGGTGCTGGGGATAATTACAATTAACAAACAATTAACACGTGTGTATATATATATATATATTTTTTTGTGCAGGGAGGATTAACCCCCTCCCCGCTGTGTTACACATCCTTCCCCTTGTGTGCACCCCCCCCCCCCCCCCCCTTAAAACACAACCACCCTCCCATCTTCACTCTCTGCCTCGGGCAAACTTGAGGGAGGGTTGGTTCCTCTTCAGGCAGTGGCAGGGACTGTGAACTAGCGATAAGGGACCCCATCGGGTTTCCTGGGGTGACCTCAGCGACTGCCAGGGAACAGGCGGCTGCAGCATCGGGCAGAGGTCTGCCACTGGGGACCGGCACAGCGATATCCGATCACCTATGGGGAGCGAAGCAGTGAACAGGGGGAGCACAAGCAACGTCTGGGAGCAGTGCAGCGACGTCTTGGTGCTTGGGGAGAGCTGAGTAGGAAACCAGGAGCGGAACTGTGTCTGATGGTGCAGACTCCTGGGCTCCAGGTCTAGCCCAGGGAGGTCTAGGCAGACCGGCAGGATGTCCAGGAGCAAGGGACAAGGGACCGTACCTGGCAGCACCGGACTGGATCACTGGGGTGGTGGTCAGGGCTGTGGTGGAGGTGGGCTCCTCACCTCCATCCCCTTGTCTGTTGCCAGCAGCAGTACCTCTCGCTCTCTCGGCTGTACCTCTTGCTCCATCGGCTCCCCTTCCTCTGACTCCTCTTCCCGTTCAGGACACAGCACCAGCTCCTCTGGTGCAGGAGACCGCGGGGCTTCTCTCGCCGACTCCTCCCATTTCTGGAGCAGCAGCTCCAGCTCATTCGGCTCACGCTCTGGTAACCCACTCTCCAGTCTCCATCTCTTGTTCTGCTCTAACTGAGCAGCGATGATCCTATTGATCTTGGTGATCAATTCCTCTAAGCTTTCCACTTCTCTGGGTCGTAGGGGTGCCCACACACGCTGCCACCATATGTGATCAAGCGACCACTCACTCACGTTCATTGCCCCTTTAATACAGACCCAGCACACAGAGAAACTGAGTTTTCAAAAGTGCTGACGCGCTATTTTAAATAATACAAAAATAAATAAAATGAAAATAAACACCTAGCTCCTTTTCGAGCACTGACTAAACACAAACTGGAACTCTAAACTAATGACCGGACAGCTAAGCTGTTTACCGGCTGAAAAACAAAACACACAGTTTTACACAAAACACTATTCACAAAAAGGCTTCACACAGTACCTTTCAGGACTATGACACACAGTCAGGCTCTTCACACAGCAGCCCAGAAGAGACTGGCTGCTTTCTTTAAATACCCTGCACCTGGCTGTAATTTACAATGACAGCCAGGTGCAGGGGATAATTACTGATAAAACAATTAACAAACAATTACATATATATTTGTGCAGGGAGGATTAACCCCCTCCCAGTGTGTTACAATATATATATATATATATAGATAGATAGATAGATAGATAGATAGATAGATATGCCTTGAAAATGCCCTTTTTGTGACGGTGAAAGGTTTACAGTCTAATAAAGTGGAAACTCGAGACACAGAAATACTGTCCCAGAATCCATCTGTCAGAATAGACAGCCCGACCCTAATACAGTCCCTGCTGAACCAATCAGAGGGGATGCTGTTTGTCAGCAGGTGCCATTTACTTCTTGTGAAATTCATCAAACCAACAACCCGTGAAACGCCAGAAGACAGGACAATTCATTAATGCGAGACGTGATTTGTGCAGTGTGCATGGGTGACTTCCTAGAAGTGACAAGAACAATGAAATGTGTCTCAGGTTCATAAAAAAAATTAAAATAAATATAACTCAAAAGGGTTATCCACTTAAGCAATTAGCATGATGGTGGTAAAGAAAGCTTAGCTTCTGAGAGCTGAAGGTTTATGTCAAGCTGTCAGTTTCATGATTTATCAAGATTTATCAAGTAATTTTCAATTGCACACATACACAGCATCCTTATAAAATGTTGTTGTTAAATAAGGCAAAAAAGATATGTTAGAAACGACTTACATAGTGGGAAAGGTGGTGTCCATAGTGTTTTCATGAGAACAAGCCAGCATGGAAATGCCAAATAAACCCTTGCTCATGTAAACCCAGAATGTAAACTACCTGATTAATATATTTAGTTGTTTAAAGCTCTCATTAAAGCTTTCCCTTATCTGCCCATGTCTTCTCCAGGTATCCCACATTGATTGTTTTCTCTCCAGTTATAAAACTGACTGAATGCATACTCCCATGGTCTCTTCGCTTTTAGTAATAATTTGCACATAATGGAAGAGCCTGAGGGGGGTTTGATCAATGACCTCTGTCTCAGAGATGCTGTTCTGAGGGAAACACATCTGCCAACATAAAGTATTGGTGCAATCATAGCCCAGTGAGTGCTGTAATAAGCAACTGTTACACTGGAGCCATCACTCATGCTTGGTTACAGACCTGAAAGGATACAGCACCTGAGGGAGCAATGTCCTTCTATAAATTTAGATTGCAATGAAGAATGATTTGCAATCAAGCAGTAAGAGGGCACGAAGGTCCACCATGCATGCTAACATTCAGCGCAGATCACAAATTAAACAAATCTCTGGAAAAGGGAAGATGTGATATTCAGCTGTTTGAGTAATTAAGGTATAATTTGTAGGATTTTCTCAAAGAGTTTGCTATTAGTCCCTGCACTGCACTTGCTATGTAAAGGGATATTTATTTAGTCTGAGGGATTCTGTTTTACTTAATAGAACCAGCCAGCAAAGCATGTGGCAGTAAACACCCAAATATGAATGACTCTTCATGCATCCATGAAACTTTAGCAATGACTGGGTTTGGAAACTTGAATTCCAGGGGACTATCTGTTGACATGCATTGCAGTTAATAATAACACATGTCATAAACCAAGTAGAGCAGTTATTACCTTACAGTGTATGCCCTCTAATCTAATACGGCTATTGACCCCCTCACTGCTCACTGTAACAATGGATGTATTATATGTAGGGCTTGTATTTTTTGGTACTTATTTTTAGCTATTTTTGAGTTTTATGTAAATCGTTTTTTTTTTTTTCTGGGCTTTTGTCTTTGATGTACTTTATGAAATTAGTGTTTTTGGTTACTTCCAAAATGTTTGAGCATTTTTTTTCTGTCAAAATATGTATAGTAACTCAACAGTACTTGCACACTTAAGTTGTACCTTCTTTCCTTTGCTGTCTTCCACAACTAAATCTCTATGGTCACAGGCACATTCTTCTGGGGTTTTTGTCTGTCTAGGCATTTTTTTACATTTCACCACAATTCTGTTTTAAATCCTCCACATCTTAACTGTAATACAGCTATAAATCCCGCGAACATGCCTCCATTCCTGATTGTAATCTTGTTTAAAATCTCGCAAGCAGAGTCTCCAATAGAAATATAGGAATGTGCTGTCACTCAGTAGTTGGGGCAGTTTTAAAGTATTCAGAATTAATCAATGATAGATGCAAGTCAGGAAGGCGGGACATTGCCCAGCAGCACTGGGAAATGTATTTATTATTATTTTTGTAGAAGGTTTTATTTTTTAATGGGAAAAGGATAAAGTCAACGTGAATTGATTAACCATTTCCACAGTTTTTCCTTTGTTTTCCAGTGTTTATTGGCTATCCACCGATTTCATTTTTTTTGTATCGGGGGTGTTTAATTTGGTTTTATTGGTTAAAACCGAAAATCAGAAGCCCTAATTATATGGCAGCTTAAAGTGATACAGTAAACAAATAAATACATTTTAAAAATGTCTTAAAATACACAAAAAGGTTTAGGATTATTACCCTCAACATAAGGTATTATAAATGCTAGTTTGTTTGGGGTCAAGAGGTAAACTATTAATTTCAACTACCATTCTTTTACTCCTACCTTTATTGGTATTTTATATCAAGTCTACTGGAGGACTGAGCAACCCAATGTATAGTAATAATTGTTTGAGATTTTTTTTTTTTTTTTTTTTCATTAGTCAGTGTTAAAAAATGTATCAGTGATGACTAGCAGTCATTTTGTTGTTAAACCCATAATCATTTTTTTGCCCTTCACTCAAAACCATTGGCTAATGACGGTTATGGGATACAATAGATCCCACATATATAGCTAAATACCTCAATTATCTAGCAGTGGGTGCACTTGGGAGTTTGAAGCGTGTTCTGTCCTACTGCTTGATAGATTCATTATTGTCTGTCTGTGCAGTCGACAATCCAAGCACATGCTTCCATCACCAACCTGCACAGGAATGGAGCTGAACATTTTTCATTATTTCCATGCCCTGCTAACTTTTTACCATTCAGACAGCTCCTAAATCAGGACTAAGCTGTGACTCACCAGATGGAAACTCAAAATTGGCTTCAAGCCCATTGCTTCATTTGCTGGAGTTAACAGAGCTCTAAAAACTTTCAAAGGTCTTCTGAACCCCAAAGCTTTCGATTTGTTTCCTAATGGCCAGTTCTGGTTAAACAGCCTGTAGCATACCAGTGAACAAAGAAAATGTATTTCAAGAAATTGGCTTTAGAAGTGCTATTTAAATTTCACTGTAGAATAAGTGAAATGTAACTCTTCAACTCATTTGGCTTTATCTGAGGTTTCCATTTGTGGTTACCTGATAACTACTTTCAAACATTTTCCTCCCATCCCTGTATAAAATGAAGATAGGACTTGACAGAAGAGCTTTATTACCAAAACAGAGGCCAGGGTAATGCAAAGTTCTGCCCTCTCACTCTACCCACCAACATACTGTAGCGGCCGGCTATGGCAGGCTCCAGTGGGAAAGAATAAGAGGCAGACAACAGCATGATGTTCAAAGAAGTGAAAACTGCAATTTTTATTACTCAGATGCGCTGCAAATGGATAACTCTTTTAGAATGGATTTTGCTCGAACTCACTGGTGCTGCAGCATGCTCTTTTATGCAGCACAACTCCATCCCTCTTCACCCATTGGCCCATTCATAATTCTGCACCCCATTGGGTGTGCAGGCACCCAATCTCTCTCCGTACGTGACGCTCCACAGATACATGCAGCACGCAGGCAAGCCAAGGAACAAGGAGAGGAGAGAGACAAGCCAGCCTCAACCAGCAGAACACACACACTCACTTGCCAACAAAGAACACAACAAATACAGATTATACATGATTATAGACACCTTCCCCAGTCCATTTTATAGTCCATTTTACACGGGTCCATCATAGCAGTTGCCCCGGTGCTTCACTGCCTCCTTCTCAAACACTTCCCGCCCCAGGAAGAACTTCCCTGTCCTGAAGTGAAGGGGCAGCCTGATCTGGCCACGTGGCCTCATTCTCATTGCCGACGTTGGGTGGCCATGAGGGATGGGGAGGTCTCCACCAGCAGAGTAGAGGGCGAAGATGAGTCCAGATTATGGCACGGTCTCCTGACTGGCTGCTCGGGAACAGGCACTACTGTTACTGGAGAGAGTCCCCTGGACTGGGGGAAGTGAGAGGGAGTTGATGGGGGGAATTTGTGATGGCAGCGTCGTCTCCTATGAGGCGCTGCCTATTCAGGTGAGGGCGAAGGTGAAGTGGCAGCCAGTGGGTTCACCATCTGGCGCCATGCAGCAAGTTGTAGCTCCCCAGGAGCGTGGTTACCTTAGTAGGGGGCGAGACGATTTCTGCAGTACAAGGTGGCGGCCGGTGGGGGTAAACTACCGCCCCCAGATGGCTGATGATCCTGCAGGTATCCAATGTCCTTTCCTCCTCTTGTGCCAGTAGACCTAGACGGACTCTCCTACTTGGAAGTGCCAGCCCTTCTCCCTCACATCATAATTGTGCTTCTGCCTGAAGGCGGCCCCAGGCAAACTGATCGGCAGCGTCCAACCTGTCCTGCAGGCAGTGGACGCACTTTGGTCCTGCTGGCAGTGCTACTGCATCAGGGCCAGAGTAAGTCCACCAGCGGGGGACTGGCCACCGGGGGTCTGAAGCTCCATCCCCATCATCAACAGGGCCGCCGTGCAGCTTGTTGACTCCTATACTGCCGTCCGGTGAGCCAGGAGGATGAGAGGCAGATGAAGATCCCAGTCCCACTCGTGGTGGCTGGTAGCAATGGCCAGATAGGCGGAGAGCGTGCAGTCATCGCACCTCAGGCAGGCTCAGGACACCGGGTTGTAGTGCTAGGGGGGCCACCAGCTGCCACCGCTCTTCTCCAGATGCCAGCTCCACCCAGCGTCACTGCTGCACACCTCTCATTCTGGTCACAGGCTGGCGTCTTGTCCTGGCTCCTCACTGCTCCCTCTTCCGAGCGCACTCTCCCTTCGGCCACCCACTTATGCTGCTCCCTTCTCTCACAGTGGTGGTAGTGAAGCTCCCTTCTCTCACAGTGGTGACAGTGAAGCTCCCTTCTCTCACAGTGGTGACAGTGAAGTTCCCTTCTCTCACAGTGGTAGTAGTGAAGCTCCCTTCTGTCACAGTGGTGGTAGTGAAGCTCCCTTCTCTCACAGTGGTGACAGTGAAGCTCCCTTCTCTCACAGTGGTGACAGTGAAGCTCCCTTCTGTCACAGTGGTGGTAGTGAAGCTCCCTTCTGTCACAGTGGTGGTAATGAAGCTCCCTTCTCTCACAGTGGTGACAGTGAAGCTCCCTTCTCTCACAGTGGTGACAGTGAAGCTCCCTTCTGTCACAGTGGTGGTAGTGAAGCTCCCTTCTGTCACAGTGGTGGTAGTGAAGCTCCCTTCTCTCACAGTGGTGACAGTGAAGCTCCCTTCTCTCACAGTGGTAGTAGTGAAGCTCCCTTCTGTCACAGTGGTGGTAGTGAAGCTCCCTTCTCTCACAGTGGTGACATTGAAGCTCCCTTCTCTCACAGTGGTGACAGTGAAGCTCCCTTCTGTCACAGTGGTGGTAGTGAAGCTCCCTTCTCTCACAGTGGTTACAGTGAAGTCCCCTTCTCTCACAGTGGTGACAGTGAAGCTCCCTTCTCTCACAGTGGTGGTAGTGGAGCTCCCTTCTGTCACAGTGGTGGTAGTGGAGCTCCCTTCTGTCACAGCGGTGGTAGTGAAGCTCCCTTCTCTCAGAGTGGTGACAGTGAAGCTCTCTTCTCTCACAGTGGTGGTAGTGAGCTCCCTTCTGTCACAGTGGTGGTAGTGAAGCTCCCTTCTGTCACAGTGGTGGTAGTGAAGCTCCATTCTCTCACAGTGGTGACAGTGAAGTTCCCTTCTCTCACAGTGGTGGCAGTGAAGTTCCCTTCTCTCACAGTGGTGGTAGTGAAGCTCCCTTCTCTCACAGTGACC
>NC_081189.1:40437847-40512847 GCF_902713425.1 Acipenser ruthenus | reverse complement strand
AATCAAATTATCTACAGCAGATGCATAGAAAAGAGATTTTTGAAAATGTCTATACAAATAATTTACATTAACAAAGCAAAAGCATTGAAAAAAGCATCAAAGGCCAGGCAAGTGTTATTAGTTGTTCAGTCAGTGCTGAACACCGTCACACAGTCCAGGTGGATGAAATATTTCTCTTTGTGGGGTTCAGGCCAGCCTGTAAAAGTGTTTGAGAGACTGATGCAAGTCCAGATATTAGCAACTGTTAGTACTGGCACTCCCACGCATGCAGATTGGTGCCTACAGCTATGACCAAAAGTTTTGCATAACCTTATAGAACTAACTAATTTTGCTTCATAAAGTTGAATAAAAGCTGCTGAATAATGTTACGTTGACATATTGAATTACAGACCGCTTTGTAGTTTTCCATAGACTTGAAAATTGAAAAATGTGACATTTCGAAATCTAACATGAATACTGTACTACTATTATGGCTTCTGGTACATTTTGCAATATATTTTTGTAGTTTGTTTGATTGAGTGTCTCAATCCTAAAATTTGAAGTGATGCTAAACTTTTGGCTATAGCTGTACAATCCTATGCTTGGTGAAATAAACAAAGAAAAGGTGTGTAATTGGATGACTTTTAAAGAGACGTATGTTGTTGAGCTCACTCCTTGAGGCAGGATGGTGGAACAAACTATCATGTCTGTGATAACCGTTGGACAAGTTCTCTACAAGCGAGACACAGTATTTCTAACCACAACTGTTAGAGAAGTGATAAGCAGTCTTGTACTATTTCAACTATGACTGGCCACCCACTGTTCAAACCAACAGACCACATACAGTAAAGTCCTTGTGTAAAAAGTGAGGTTTAAAAGTGTCATATTTTGACACTATAGAGAAGTACTCAAACACTGTACACATGCACATCCATGTTATGAACTACTTTTTGTCTCTGTGAACTGAGGGGGATGGGATTGTGTATATATTTCCTGCTACTCTATGTATTGTATTTGTTTGCAAAAGTAAATACATAATAATGTTACAGGAAAAGGCTCCAACCACATGATTTACACCTCTTGAAACCTTGAGAAGCACAGCACTCGGCCATGTACAGAAGTTGAGCTAAAATTTGTTTACCTAAAAGATGTTAAATTGCAATTTAAAACTAGAAACTGGTGTTTTTTATGAACAAAGCATCCCTAGTAGAATAATCTAAGGTTTATGTCATATTGGAAGAATGGTTTGTAAACATTTGTCACAAAAAAAAAGAAATTGGATTGAGCGAATCACAGAATGTAAGTGTGAACCAACGATAATAACCCACATCAAAGCATGTGGTCTGTATTGATATGGCCAGAAGCTAAAACAATGTGGCAGGTCATTTTTACTGGGTAACACCAGTCAAATTGTTTCTGTCAAACAGTATGATCTGGAAACCAAAGTCATCACCCCTAATATGGCGGCCATCTTACGTTACAAGCAAGCTCAAATGGTTGAAAAAAAAAAAAAAGTGGTGGCCAAAGTTGGCTCTTCCACTCCTGGTCTTCTTTCCATCCCAGTTATAAATTGTTCAATTGAACCAATTAAACCTCCACACAGACCTTAAAGTAGTTAATTATCTAATTTTACCTGTTAAATCTGGGGTAGGGTGGCCCTTCAGAACTGTGATTGGCCAGCCTTGGTTTGAAATGTTAGCAGCAGAAGGTGTGGCAGTGGAGCATTTGCAAACTCATACAAGCTTAATAAAGCACATGAAAATATACAGATTTATGACCTGCATTTATAAAAGTCAACTTATGTAGAAGCAATGTGCTACAGTATAACAAACATTGTTATTTTTAAAAACTGCAGGCAATTTTGAGCTGTGTCCATAAAAATGAGGACATATTTTTTGTCAGCTGTGTAATACTCAGATATAAATAGATCCTAATTGATGCTTAATGAGAATAATAACAATGCTGAATTGTAAATCAGTGAGAAGTGTACGGTAATATAAGTACAATCACAAGGTATTTTTACAACTGAAATGATAAGTGCTTCTCCACCACCAAGAGGGAAAAAGCAGCAAAATGGAAACTGATTCTCTGCAATATACAGAACACATCATGTCGCACACCAAGGGTTTGAGCAGTTCTGCATGGAGTCCGGTACAATTACAGTATACTAGAAAGCCCGGTTGTTGTTGCAGCAAGCCAGTACCAAAATTGTACAAGTTTTTTTGTTTTTTTTATTTAAAGTTTCATTTCAAGTTGAAAACCAGAACTTAAACACAATACACATTTCTTATCAGACATATTTATACAGAACCGGCCATAAGGCCATCCTACTACATTAAATATCACATTCAATTACGATAAGGTTTCAACAGTTATGTTCCATTCATTGCAAAGGGGAAAGAGGAAGTTATTTATTTTGCTCATAAATAGAAGCAATACTTAACCCTTAAAATGTGCCTCCCCAAGCCAGGATGAAGGCTTAGGAGAAGCTTGTACTTCAAGATTCTTTCTCTACAAGTTTTGTGATTCAGTTACCAAAACGGATCTATCACACACAATGTATAGGACAGTTAGAAACAGAAGCAGATCTACAGATCAGCCTGTACCAACCCTTTTCCAATGTCGATAGTTAAAAGTGAAAAGCAGATCTTTCTAATCACTGAATAAATAAGGGGTGCGCTTAATCCGATTACATTCAAGCTGTTTGGACTTGCTCCTTCAGGCAACTGACTGTATCCATCAACAATATAACAACTATTGGGAAATGAAAGGGAGTGCAGCCAGTTCTACCAAAAATATTTAAAAAAAGTTGAAATTGGTGTTTTTGTGAACAAAAACAAAGTACCTCAGTGGCATAGTGGAAACCCATCCTGGTCTATGTTCCAGAAATACCCACAATTACTTATTCAAGCCAATTTAACCTCTTTCAAGGTCTTAATGTCAATTATTAATGAAATCTGTAATCAGTAATGTAATCAGTCAATTATTAATGGGCAGCAGTGTGGAGTAGTGGTTAGGGCTCTGGACTCTTGACCGGAGGGTCGTGGTTTCAATCCCAGGTGGGGGACACTGCTGCTGTACCCTTGAGAAAGGTACTTTACCTAGATTGCTCCAGTAAAAAACCCAACTGTATAAATGGGTAATTGTATGTAAAAATAATGTGATATCTTGTAACAATTGTAAGAAATAATAATAATAATAATAATAATAATAATAATAATAATAATAATCTAGAAGGACGTGGATGAGCAGTTCTTTAGACATTTAAAAATGTAACTGGCTCATATGTATGTCTGCTAATAAGCATTAGCAGCATTTCCATTGGACTCCCTTTCGTTCTCCAGCACAAGGGGACCAGTAATAATGTTTAATTGTCACGCAGACATACCAAGATTTTACCAAAAACTACCAAAAAGTTCCCAAATCTAACAATATTAATCCCAGACAACATTTATAGACCATGAAAATGTGTCTGTCGACAAACTGAAATGGTCTAGCAACATAAAGGAGTCTGGCACTATCTGTGCATTAATCTGCACTGGCTGTTGCGTGTGCAAAAAGAACCCTCCACTTTACTGATAAAATGGCACACAACTGTATAACCAAAACACAAAGTGGTCAGATCGATCTGATACTGTCATCTGGTATATGGCTTATCAAACCACTCTTGCCTTACCTTGCTTTAATGAAGTCTTCTATTTCTTTGCATGTCTTCTTCCCGTCATTCAGATGCTGAATTAAACAGTCATAGCCAGCTGTGCTGGTGATTTCTGTATTCTGTAAAACAATCACACACATAAAAAATGTTTAAAAAAATAGCCTTGCAACATTATTATGTAAACAATATGAAAATCTAAACTGAAATCACAAGCCCTTTTCTCTGCGTTACATTTTAAATGTGCAATACTACAATTATTAATGAATTGTATTATAAAATTGTATTCGCTTTTCTGTTAAATTGTTCTGACAGTTTCCTGTAGATTTGTTTAATTAACACACAGCCACATTTGCCTTTCTTGTATTAACATGTGGTTGAAACAGTAATGCTTTTAAAGCAAAAAAGGCAAAAGCGGTACTTGTTTACAAAATCCTTTGACCAGCATGGCAGCCTCTATCGGGAGCATTCAGTTACTTGTTATACGCACTTTGCAACAAAGGATTGTTCCGTTTTTTTCAAAAAGATATTGTGCTACTGCTATTGTGCTACTTTCCAAATATAGCAGAAGCAGAGAAATGCTGCAGCAAGGTTTTTTTTTCAGCTGCATAGACCAGGAAAAGCCACTGTGATCATTAACCTCAAGTCAAAATAAAACCACAAATGCAAAAAGGGCAAAATTGAAATTTAAAACAAAAATGCAGGGTTGTAAAAAAGGTCTTCTTCCTTGCATTGCACCATAATGCCCTGTAGAATGTGTACAAATGTAATTGCCACAGATTTCTGCATCTTTTTTTTTTTTTTTTCCCAAAAGTAGCATTTAACAGCTCCACCTATTATCAGGTAAGGGATGATTTACTGAAGCAGCTTAAATAGTTCCTATTTAAATGTTTCTCTGTACATAACAAAAACAGGAAATGCATTAGCCTTACACCCTCTGGTAACAATGCTCACTTGTCCTTTTACATTATGGCTATTGAGTCAAAGCATGATAACAGTCAAAAATTCCAAAAGATACACTCCACAGAAAGCCTATTCATCATGATGAACATGTGCCGATTTGAAAGTGTGACATAGCTCAAAAGTAGCAGAATACACTGAGGGTTGCACTCCCATGATTAAAACAGAAACCAATGGGGGAGCTCCCGAGTGGCGCATCCAGTAAAGGGCACTCCGCGTGGAGTGCAGGATGCGCTCTATAGCCTGGACGTCGCGAGTTTGAGTCCAGGCTATTCCACAGCCGACCTTGGACAGGAGCTCCCAGGGGGCGGCGCACAATTGGCCGAGCGTAGCCTGGGCGGAGGGAGGGTTAGGTCGGCCAGGGTGTCCTCGGCTCACCGCGCACCAGCGACCCCTGTAGTCTGGCCAGGCGCCTGCGGGCTTGCCTGTAAGCTGCCCGAGAGCTGCGTTGTCCTCCGACGCTGTAGCTCTCGGGTGGCTGCATGGTGAGTCCGCAGTGTGAAAAAAAAGCGGTCGGCTGACGGCACACGCTTCGGAGGACAGTGTGTGTTCGTCTTCGCCCTCCCGAGTCAGCGCAGGGGTGGTAGTGGTGAGCTGAGCTTAAAAAACAATTGGCCATTCTAAATTGCAAGAAAATAATAAAAATAATTGGCAACGACTAAATTTATTAAAAAAAAAAAAAATAAAATAAAAAAAAACACACAAACCAATTCACCGCAAACTTTGTTTGATGTTGGTTTTAACTCTTTAGGGTCCAAGCCATTTTCCGCCTGCTTTTACAGTTGTTAGATTTGTGTCTATAACTATAAAGGTTACATGTACATGTCATACATGAAATGCATCTGCACACACTAGGCTTCCATTAAAAAAAAAAAAGTTAAATAGTCTGAGACTCACTCAGTACAGATAACAAAAACCACAGACGCTTTTTAGAAAAACACATTATAATGTACAATGAAACTTCAACATGTAGGGAACATGGGAAAGATGTTTACAAATTGGATAATAAATAAAGGAATTATGGCCATATATAGAAAAGGGACCAAAAGCAACCAAAAAAAAAATGAATTGAAAAACATGCACAAGAAAAAAGTAAAGAAAAAAAACGCATTCAAATTATTAGTGCGGGACCCTGATCAAGATGGAGCTATTCACTGTAACTACTTGATGACCATGGCAACCTAGCCCTAACAGCTGACTTGCACCCGATCCACAAGTGCTGTTAAGACGAAAAACAAATATTATACAGTGCCCACCGAGGTCTATCCTGTTATTTTTGCTTTACAATCAAGCAATTTGTATTTGTGATCAAGAGAGTAATATGAATAATAAAGTACAATAATATATGTTTTATTTTTGGGTAATTCCATGCATACATTTGATCATATTAGAACAAAAACATACTTTGTGTTCAACCCACTTATTTCAAGTGACCATAAGTATTGGGACACATTCACTTTAAGTAACTTTCAGGGTGTAAAAGTCAGTATTTGGTTGCATATCCCTTTGAGGTAATAACTGTATGAAGTCTGCGACCCACTGAGCTCACCAAACTCTTTGTGTAATCACTTGAGATGCTTTGCCAAGCCTTTCCTGCAGCCATTTTGAATCCTTGTCTATTCTTGGGGTGTTCTGACTTCAATTATTTCTTCAGCATGTAAAATGCATGCTCAATTGGATTCAAATCTGGAGATTGACTTGGCCAGTCTAAGATTTTCCACTTTCTTCTCCTGATGAACTCTTTGGGTTGCATTGGCCGTATGTTTTGGGTCATTGTCATGCTGCAGGTGAAGCACCTCCCAGTAAGTATGGAAGCATTTTCTTCTACATAAGCAGACAAAATGTTTCTGTAAACTTCAGTATTCATTCTGCTGCTGCCATCATTAGTTACATCATCAATAAAGATGAGTGAGCCAGTTCCAGAGGCGGCCACACATGCCTAGGCCATGACCTCCACCATGCTTCACAGATGAGGTAGTGTTCTTTGGAGCATCTACAGTTCCTTTCTTTCTCCACACTTTAACCTTTCCATCACTTTGGTAAATGTTTATCTTGGTCTCATCTGTCCATAAAACTTTGTTCCAAAACTCTCCTGGCTCATCTTTGTACTTCCGAGCAAATTCTAATCTGGCTTTTCTGTTCTTGGTGCTGAGGAGAGGTTTACATCTTGCGGTGCAGCCTTTGTACTTCTGCTGTCTCAGTCTTCTGCGAACTGTGGATTTTGATACCTTCACCCCTGCACTCTGGAGGTTGTTGGTGATTTCACTAACAGTTGTTTTAGGGTTTTCCTTGACAGCTCTGATAATTTTTCTGTCATCAACTGCAGATGTTGTTCTTGGCCGACTCGGTCTTGGTTGACTGGTAATTATACCTGCGGTTTCTTTCTTCTTCAGTATATTTCAAATTGTTGGATTTTGGTATGCCTAATTTCTGTGCCATAGTTCTGATTGAGTATTTCTTTTCCTTCAGCTTAAAAATTGCCTGCTTTTCTTTAACAGAAAGTTCTTTGGTTTTCATATTGATTTTCGACTACAGACTCCAAACACTGATGTCAAAGCGAGACAGGTTGATAGGTCACAGCTCTTTTATGAGTGCCTAATTACCCAACAACAAAACACCTGACCAACAAGAGACACCTGTCAGCCAATTGTCCCAATACTTTTGCTCCTTCAAAATAAAGAGGTTCAACACTATCAATTTGTTTAATTGACCCAAGAGGGTAGAACTGAATTGACTTTATTAAAAATAAAACACTTAGGAGTTGTACTTATCAGTCATGTTTTTTTTTTTCAGGAGAAATGATTATTATTAGAGTTCATAGTGAAAATCACAGTTTAGACTTCACTGTCCCAATACTTTTGGAAGGCACTGTATTTATCGGAAAATAGGTCCTTGTGCCTTCAATCTTGCCATTTCTCTTCTTTTATAAAATATTTTGTCTGAAAATGTTTATTTACTGCACCTAGGTACGTCTGTCATAGAGCTCAGCAGTAACACTGCAAAACACTCGCATTCACGGCTCTTCAGTACCAGGCTACAATCCTGGAAATACACAAATAGGACATTTAAGCCCCGAATCTCCTTTTCCTGTGAGCAGGGCTGTCTCTTACAGGGCAGATTTTTAACATTGGGCGGACCCTTAAGCTTCTTGTTTCTTGAGTCCTAAACAGTGAATTTAAAAACATTTATATTTTATCTTGTGTAAAATAGAAATGACCTAAAAGACTAGAAGTGTTGCACATCTGAAACAAAACTCGAGCACCACAGCAACAAGAGTATTAGGAGGCAGTCCTGACAGATGGTTCAGCATAAGGTTTATAAAAAGGGGAGGATAGGAAACTTCACCCTGGAAGTTCCTAATCTTTTTATTTGTTGCTTTACTTGGGTAAAACCGTATACATTTATGCGGCTGAATTTGTAGCATTTAAGTGGTCACTTCACATGCTGGCAGTTGACCCAAAATGATGCCTTGTGCTTGCCAAACAGCTCCTTTCTATAAGTGATTGTTCAGCACTGTACGGTTACTTCAACAGCAGGAAATTTAACCTACAGGGTTCAGAAAGTTAATTATATAATACAATTTGCTTTTATACAGTACTCTTCATACAAAAGCATCCCAGGGCACTATTAAAATAGCCATTGGCCAATTAAACACTGTGCCAGCATTCCTGATATGGCTTGGCACTACCAAATGTTCAGCATTCACTGATCTCAAGGTGCGACTGGGAGCATAAGATACCAACAGTTCCTGTAAGGCCCAAAACCATGAAGGGCCTTATAAGTATAGTAAGAAGAATTTTAAAATCAATCCTGAATTTAACAGGAAGCCAGTGCATGGCTTTCAGATCCGGATTAACGTGTGGTTAATGGCATTTGCGAGCAAGCACTTTGACTGCAGCAGTTTGAAACAGTTGGAACCGAAGTCATTTAGAAATCTGGAAGGTCGACAAACAGCATTACAATAATCTTACCGAGAAATAACAAAACATGAACCAACATCTTAGCATCTTATCAGATACAATGGGTCTCAATCTGGCAATGTTCCTCAAAGGATAAAATGAGGCCTTTATAATAGAGCTAATGTAGGTATCCAAACACATTTTTGAATCCATAGTAATGAATTATGTGGAGTAATACATTAAACCCTTTACTTTCAATGCAATAACCAGAGTCAAGGTTTGTTTGTAAATTGGCTCAAAACATGGTACCTGACTCATTGAACCCGTCTAAATCAACACACCCACACACACATACACACTCAAGCTTTAACCTGTTTGAACCCTTCTCCCTCCTTGTTACTCAGGATATAATCACCCTGTATCAGCTCCTTTGTAATAGCTGGAAATGACATGTCCTGCAGGGATGGACTGTGGTGAATGTGATAATAATCTGAGATTCAACACTGGTTAATCATAAAGAACTTCCTTATCCACTGCCAGAAAAAAGATGTTATTGAAAACTCAAAGGTTTTCCAACTTTAGCTAGCACTGCACACCAGAGTAGTTCACATCTGCAAAAGGCAAAGTTCTAAATAAAATCATCATTGCAGCTTCACGTCTTCACTATCAAGGCTATGAAGATGCGTTTTTATTTTTTATATACAACAATCTGTACTGATAATTATACATTTGTAATTAACAAAAGACTAGACTTAACATTGGTTCTTCACTTTGAATCTGATAAGAAATTTGATTAGCTGTGCAAAAAACAGCCAAGTAGGATGCTGATGCTGACATGAGAATGTTCCGGTCAGCTCCCAAACAACTGATACAGACAGAAGAATATCTCTGGGTCCCGAAGGGGTTTCTTGATCATCACTTTACTTCTATGGCTGGTTTCACAGACCCCGATTAGCACTCACCCTTCTAAAGCTACTAAATAATCTGATACACTGTGCAATGTTTGTGGGCCCACAAAAGGTTTGCACGTCCAGAAACGAAAAGGTCTTCTTAATTGCTGGAGAATGTACTAAGATTACTATTATTATTATTTGTTTATTTAGCAGACGCCTTTACCCAAGGCGACTTACAGAGACAATTACATCTCACCCGAAAGACGGAGCACAAGAAGGTTAAGTGACTTGCTCAGGGTCACACAATGAGTCAGTGGCTGAGGTGGGATTTGAACCGGACCTCTTGGTTACAAGCTCTTTTCTAGTCGGCTAGTCGCAGCGCAAACATACCACAGTCTGCATTTTCGTTATGACAATTCGCCAGGTATACATTTTGTTGTATGTACTAAGAGAAAATATGTTAATGAAAAGAGCCTGTGGCAGTGTGCCCCGCCCGTGTGCATGTTATGTTTATATGTTGCGTGTGGCGTATTAATGTTGGTGTATATGTATTGGTGCACGGGATATAATGTGGGGTTATGTAGTTCGCGTGCAGATGTACCGAGATTCCAATTGAATGACTGATTAGCAATCCAATCTCAGTACAGCTGCATAAAAGAGTAAATGTTTCACTCACTCGGGGATGGAGGTTGGCTGTTGAGAGAGAGAGAGAGATAAATAAAGTAAAATAACAATTGCTATCGTGTTGGAGGGCCAGCATGATACTTGTGTGTGTTTAATGTTCGTCTCCTGTTTGTTAGTGTTTGTTGGTCAAAGTGACATTTTGTCTACAGTGTTTTTCATTTGTTCAAACCTTTTATTTTGTTCACTAGTTTATTTAACAAAAGCGCTGCAGTACATTCATTCCCAGTCTGATGTGGATTTCACTTCCTTTCACTCACCGTATCACCTCACAGTGTTGCGTTTTCTTCCGGGGCTCACGTCACCGCACTGGCTTGCCAGAGACGCAATACACCAATTTAAATATTTGTTGCGTCTTCTTAGCAAGATCTCTAGCATTGCGAGGGTCATGTGACATTGTTCAATAAATAGCGGGAGTTGAGTTGTGGTTTGCTGCAGCAGAGGGTGCCTGAAGGATAATGTCTATACATGCAAGGAGCAAAATAACACTGTTTTTGTTAAATGTAAAGGTCATCTGTACAATGCATTCTGTTCCATCTTCATTTTACCTATTTTAATACTGTTATATATCCCATCAGATTCTATAGTGGGGCACCCACCTTCACCCACAAAAAGCTTTTCATAACACCGTGTAACAATTTTTTTTTTTTTTTTTGTTCCTGGGTAGTAAGTGTTATTTCCTAATTGCTTATGCCTCAAAAGTATAGAAAATGGCTATTATTCCCCACAAACTTTGCTTTTGTGACCAGGACAGTGATATTTTGAAATTTACCTATTTTCCAGAACATTCCAGATAGATTCAGTGCTGAGTAAACTTGGAGTAACTTCTAGAACTTTCTAGAACTTTCCAGTAATATAAATAGTAGTATAAATACAGGGGCCTTAAGCCCACCAGTTCAGTTTAGTTCCAGCTGCCTAAGTGGATACATATCTGCATTTTTCTGAGATGGCATCAAGAGGCTGCAAGCATCCGGCAGACGCATTTTGCTGTGTCTGCGGCCAATTTATCAAGACAAGAGCGAAAAAGTACTCCGTGGAAGCATCTGCTAAGATGTGTGAGGCCTACAAGGCATATTTCGGCATGCCTGTCGGGGATCAAGACAAACCCTGGGCACCTCATTTCACCTGCGAGCACTGCAAAAAAACTCTGGTAGGTAAGATGGACAATTGTTGCTCGGAATTTTATGTTATAAAATTTGTTAACATTTTTAAAATTGTAAAAGTTTTTAATTTTAAAATGTTTTACAATTTTCAATGTTATTGAAAAAATATATCATATATGAAAAATGTTGCGAGAATCTCTTACACATTAGTCATGGGTGAAATAAATGTATTTTTGTAGGATGGTACAGAGGGGAAAAGAGAGCAATGAAGTTCGTTATCCCAAGAATTTGGCGGGAACCCACTGACCACTCAAGCAACTGCTACTTCTGCATGGTGGACCCTTCCAAACGTCGGACTGGCAAGAATGCACCTGCTATCACGTATCCGGACCTTCCTTCATCCATCGCCCCGGTGCCACACTGCCATGAGCTCCCCGTACCCACTCCTCCGGAGAGAGAGCAGCCGTCTTTAGAAGTCAGCAAGTCAGAGAGCGAGGAAGACGTTGTAGATCCAGATGACAATTTCAGAGGTGGAGCTGAGGAGAGAAACCCATACTACCCCAACCAAAAAGACCTCAACGACTTGATTAGAGATCTTGGCCTCACCAAGTCCAATGCCGAGCTTTTGACTTCTAGGCTCAAGCAGTGGAACTTGTTGGATGAAAGTGTGCAAGTCGCAGATCAGAGGAAGCGTCACCAACCTTTTTCCAGCTTCTTCACCCGTCAAGATGGGCTCTGCTTCTGCCACAATGTGACCAGTCTGTTCGAGGCAATCGGAATCGCCTGTAACCAGAATGAGTGGCACCTCTTCATTGACAGCTCATCCAGGAGCCTCAAAGCCGTGCTGCTCCATAATGGTAACAAGTACCCGTCTCTTCCCCTGGCTCACTCGGTGCACCTCAAAGAGGATTATAACAGCATCAAGACCTTGCTGGACGCCTTGAAGTATGATGAGTACGGCTGGGAGGTCATAGGAGACTTCAAAATGGTGGCATTCCTGATGGGTCTCCAAGGCGGTTTTACCAAGTTTTCCTGCTATCTTTGCCTTTGGGACAGTAGGGACACCAAGGAGCACTACCACAGGCGGGACTGGCCACAGCGGACCGAGTTCTCTGTGGGGAGGAACAACGTCAAGTGGGAGCCACTGGTGAAGCCCCGGAAGGTGCTGATGCCACCACTGCACATCAAATTGGGCCTTATGAAACAATTTGTCAGAGCTCTAGATAAGGAGTCGGCAGCCTTCAAGTACCTTCAAGACTTCTTCCCCAAGCTGTCTGAGGCAAAGGTCAAAGCCGGTGTCTTCGTCGGACCACAGATAAAGAAGATCCTGGAGTGCAATGAATTCCCCAAGAAGCTCACTAGTAAGGAGAAAGCGGCTTGGAACAGCTTTGTCGCAGTGGTTCGGGGCTTCCTGGGCAATCACAAGGTCGAAAACTATGTGGAGCTGGTTGAGACTCTGGTGAAGAACTACGGCACAATGGGTTGTAGGATGTCCCTCAAAGTCCATATCCTTGATGCTCATCTTGATACATTCAAGGAGAACATGGTAAGTTTGTGGGGAATAATAGCCATTTTCTATACTTTTGAGGTCATAAGCAATTAGGAAATAACACTTACTACCCAGGAACAAAAATTGTGTTACATAGTGTAATCATACAGTTGCTCCTCGCTAAACCAGACATGTCTGTCCGACATAATGAGGTGCCGGGTTTAAAAACAATACAATAAAATTGCACACACATACATTTATAGTGCTCAATGTATTTTAATTGTAAATCATTGTGCTGAAATAACACTAATGTGTTTTGGGTAGGCTACACATTACATTATGTAAAAATATAAATCTGTACAGTAGGCCTATACAGTATACAGTACAATTGTAAAATCAAATGAATACCTAGCACGCTTTCTTTTTACTTTAGCAAGCTACTGGTAACAAAAAATAAATCATTATGCTGCATTGTACACATTGGTGTACAATGCAAATAAAATATTATTTTAAATTGAAACAATGATTTAGTTTTTTTTCTATTTATTATTATTATTATTATTATTTTGAACTTGGCCTACTTAGTAGCCTAGACAATTAACACAAAATAGATCATGGTCCTATATAGATACTCAGAATGAGCTGGAGGGGTTAGTGGCACATGTGTGTAGTCTATTGCTCCCAACATGTTGGGGAAACCAGAAATGTGTTTTCAAGGCTTGTAATGACACCCTATCAGTAGTGAAAACTAGGGTCAATATTTTCAAAGCATTTCCTCCATTCATTAAAATTAAGTATATTTTTTTAAAAGGAGAAAAAAAAATCAATGTTAAAGTTACAAAATCAAAAACTAAACACATTGGCGTGGTTTCCATGGAAAAATAAAAATAAGTCTCACCTTTTTCTTACGCTATTTCGTTAGTAGGACTACCTTAGATTTTTGGCCTGGAAATCTAACAAGCACATTACCTAACGGGGTCACAGCAGAAGTCAGGCATGTTTACATACACACACACAAAAAAAGTAGTTTCTGGTCAATTTGCACGACTTTTAATGTGAGAAAGCAATTTACCCACCCTTTTAAGTCGGATTATGTTTTGGGCGCACACTTCCTATAGCATGAGGAAAGTGTGTGGTATGTGCTGCTACATCACATTCTAACAACAATCGAGAATTTGGGGTTTCTAAACTGCATGGAAACCCTGCCACTGAGAGTGCTTGAAATCCATAACATAGTTAAATCTGGAGTAAACCATTTGAAAATACGGCCCTAGGCAGTTTAAGGCCTTCAATATTTGTCTACTTGACTTTCTTTTAGTGTCTAAGCTACGTACTGTATGAAATAAATTATTTATCTTGTTGCTAGCTAAAACTAAAAAGGGACCACTGGTGTCAAAAACACTATAATGAGGCACTGTAAACAGGAAGGAAACCAATAGATTAGAATCAAAACCACAAGAGAAGTTTGCTAAATTATACTGTGAAATAATCTACAGTGTGACTATTTTAACTCTGAAATAACGGACATGCAAATTTGGCGCTATAGTGCTAGATTGTAGCGCCAGGATACCTCATATAGCGCCAGCAACATTAAATTCTGGCACCAGTAGAAATGTTATTATTTTATACGTATTGCTTAGCAACCATAGATGATGATAGTTACTCATTGGGTGTGGACTACTGACATGACCCACCCACATTCATTCACATACACTGGAGAGAAGGTTTGTGTTGTGTCGGGTCTTGATTAGGACAGGGTTTGATCATTTAGCACCAATAGGTGCTCTGGTGCCAAACATTTCAAAACAATTTGCACCCCTGAATAAGAGGATCAGTTGTATTCACATCAAAGCAGGCCAGGGATGAAAATAAGCTTTTTTTATGAACTCAATAATGTACTGATAACAAGCTTAGGTGATTTGTGTCTAATTTTAAGATGATAAAAAAAGGTCAGAGCAGCTATACAATGGGAATCTAATGCAGACACATGAAGACCACAACCACCTTTAATACTATGCAATACTGCTTTATCCTTTGTTGATATCTAAATGTATAATTACAGTACTGTATACAGCGTTAGGGCTGTACCAAAAAATAACTGTCTGAATGCTGGAAGTGCTTCAGAAATGGACGAGCACCCTGCATCAACACCAAAGACATGTCCTGCACCACCTGGGTTTCTATGGGAGTTGTCCAACCAAACACTTACCAAGCCCAGGCTTACACGTAGCTGCTGAGAGCTAGAAACCAAAGACAAGGCACAAAATCGCCCACATTTTAGAATTATAAGAGGTTATTAGTCCAAATACTAAAAGCCAGGATAAAATAATATTATTCCTTCTACATTTATTCATTTAATAAAAAATAACAGGAGGCCAGCATTTCACCACCACAGTAAAGCACTCAACCCACACCCAATGAAACATGCAGTGTGTGCTTTCTCTCAATCACATATTGAAAAGGAAAGTGTGTACTTATTTTAACCCTTAACTTTTGGGGTGAAATTAAATGAACACGAATTTTGTTTTTAAAAATCAGCTCTTTTACAGCATATTCATACCAGGGCATCACAAAGTACTGTAAATAATATTATCAAAAGAATTTTGACAATAAACAAAGCTACGATTTTTTTTTCTGTCCTCAGTATATTAGTAAATCACTTTGCTGTACTCAAACATCTAGGAATATGATCTACAGAACCAAAACAATATAGCACTGTGAACAGTTGGCTTTGTGGTGACGTAAGCGCTGCTGCGCGTTTTATTACTAAATAAACAAAAAAACAGTTTGAACAAAACTAAACACTTCACAGAAACAAAGACACAGTGGCCAAAGCAAATAGTCAAACAAATAACTAAAACAAGTATCCTTGCTGGTATTGAACCAGCACGCGTAGCAATTGTTTCTTTATATCTTTTCTTTTTACCTCCTCTCTCTCTACTCCTGTTCTCCACTCTTGAATACTCCAACCATGTTCAGCCAAAGCTGTGGTTTTTTATATTGTGGCCGAGGGATTAACTGGTTATCAATTACCTAGTTTATCCCTCTGCCACATTCGGCACAGGGTTTTCTCATATGCGTGGTCAACAGCCAGTTTGTCAATAATCACTCGCTGTTGACCACGCATTATCACGATTTTATCTGGATGGGGCATTTTAACCCCATCCAGGCTGTAAACAATAATAATACAACATTGTGTTTTTACCAAACCATACAGTGAAACACATACTAACACAATTACACACAGGGGTGGGGTGTACCCCGTCACATGCACCAAAAACAAAAAGCTATTCATTAAAACTGGATGTTGACAGGTAGAATGTGTAAGGTATTGTGTTATTCAGATTGTTAAATAAAGCTAAAGGAAACGTACTAACTTAGCTACTGAAATGTACTAAATGTTTTCCCAAAGATGGGAATACTTTTCAAATCACCAACCATATAATGTTTGCCACTCAATCATAAAACCTTGAGGTACCTTCTCTAAATATGCCATCCATGCTCACACTGGCCATGTCCTAGTTCAGGGGTTACCAAACTCTCTTAGCTCAAAGCCCACCATGACATTAGCAATCCCCACCCAATAAACAATAAATGTGAACTTTTGTTCTCCCTACAATAATCCCTTTTATTGTATTATGGAACATAAACCGTTAGTGCAAACATTAGAAATGAAGATTCTAAAATGCCAATAGAGCTGATGTCAAGGTAGCACAAATGTAAATTAATTCATCCCCCAGTTTGGGGCACACTGCTTTTTAAAAAATATTTACTGGATCATTAATTACTAATAGGACAACAATAATTTGTATTATTTTATTGGTTTTAGACATGCGCATACACACAGCTGATGTTTAAAATAATTTTGTGGAAGGAAATCATTTTTGCTGCGTTACATGTTCTGTATGAGCTACTGCAGCAAACATTTGCCTATCAAACCAGTCCCAAAACAAGTTCAGTGGGATTTTTTGTATTTAGCAGGAAGTTTAAAATATTTTTTTTAATAAACTAAATGAAACACCCAAGTGCTTGCATGTTTTCACAACCCTGCAATTTCCTTAAAGTTATTCAAGTTTGGATTCTCTGTGTAACGGGCAGCGTTGTGTGACACTGTGCCATTACAGATTCTGTGCAGCCCCCTGTCCGTGAGATGAGATGAGGTTTAAAAAAAATAAATAAAAAATAAAACCATGGATGCATTGTGGTTTGCGCCCAGCTATCGCCCTGTTTTCAAGGAGTTGGCCAAATACAAATAGATTTGACTGTTGCTTCAGTTTCTTTGACATTTTATTTAGGGTAAGTAAAAGATAGTTTGAAAAAAAAATGTTCTTCTTTTATTTCCCCTGCCGTCTAAGCTAATCAACCGAGTGAGACAAGGAAACTCAATGGCCTGTAGCGCTGCAGCACTCCTGCAACAGACTTTTTTAAAAGCTGTGCAGTTATTTTAAACCCCTCTGTCTGTGCTGTAAGGCAGCACAGACACCTCAACACTCCTTTTGTCCCTCGTTGTTGTTGGGGTGAAGGGAACCTACTTGTTTTAAAGTTCTTTAGTTTATTAATTTTCTTTAAGTTGGCAATGGCCGTCTCTTCCAAACTGAAGACAACGCAGATTGAATTCGAAATGATAATTCGCTGTTATACCCTTTTACAGTCAAATCACAATAAAAAGATCTTCCTCTAACCTACTAAATCACTACAGAGCAGGAACCACAGAAATAACTCATGGGTTTAGCCTATTAGAGTATGACCACAACTTTAAGTGCAATGTATTGCTTGCATATCCCATGATGCAGTTTATGTAGTGTAGCTAGTTTCACTACAGATGTAATGTTATATTTTGGTGTGAGTTAAAAAGTGGTACACATCGCATGCATAAACAACTTCTGCTATAAAAGCAGGGAAACGCCCAGTGCTTGAAATGGGGCGATACTGGCACGTCTCAATTTCAAACATTTGAGTACCAGCACTTCAATTCAAAAGACTTCTCTACCATCACTTTCTTTTTTATCCGAATGGAGTGCAATAATATATGTGGGCCGGTTTTTGCGATCACCACTGAAAATGATCACAAGCAAAGACTTGAGTACCACCCCCTTTTCTATCCAAACTAGCGAGCGGTTGTCAGCGGTTGACTTGACACAGAGTATAGACTACAGCTCTATGCATTGCTAGTGTCTACAGACATGGTTTCAATTATGAATTTTTGCGTGAATGCCTGATTTCCTCTGCCTGTGATGGTGCATCAGTAATGCAGGGAAAGCAGACTGGAGTTGCAACTCAGCTTCTAAGTCGATACCAGAATCTGTTTGTGTGGCACTGCTCAAATCACCGTATACAGAGCGGGCCAACGGAGATGTCATTAAAGAAGTCACAGATCGGAAATAATTTTTGACAAACTATACTTACTGTACCATGCCCCTCCAAAAAACAAAAGAGAACTGACTCAATGTGCAAGAGAAACTGGACAGCGTTTGTTAGCCATTGGGCATATTTTGTCAATTCGCTGGGTTGTGTCCAGTGAACAAAGTGTCAAAGCAGTGTGGGAGAATTATAGAGCACTCCATGAGCACTTTTCTAAAGCTTCCATTGACACAAACAGAGATATGATATGAGAGAGAGAGAGAGAGAGAGAGAGAGAGAGAGAGAGAGAGAGAGAGAGAGAGAGAGAGAGAGAGAGAGAGAGAGAGAGAATGCTGGGCTGGACAGTGCCCTCAGATTGCTTGCCTTTGTTCACAATTTGGGGGTCATGTTGGATGCTTTGGTTGAATTAAGTGATCTTTCTCCCCATTTTCAACAACATGAAACAACCCTTCCCAAAGCAGACAAAATACTAAACAAGTATTGACCGAGTCTTTAAGTCAATGGTGAGCACTCCTGGCTCCTACAAGAGGAAGCAAACTAAGCCTACAGCCAGTTAGCTTGTAAGGGGTTTAAGTTGCACGAGCACAGTAAAGTTGTGCAAATTAACACGTCATTATTCTGGAGTTTGGCAGAGAACCTCAGGTCTAGACTTGCTACAACAACTTCTCATGTCAGTACCAAGGCGCTGGAAGCCCCATCTAAAGAATGTGAAGACAAAAATATAATTCACCAAAGTCAAAATGCTCTATCCTGAATCCTGGCCAAATGAGGAAGAGCTTGATATTCAGTACAGCGACAGGGAAGTGAGACATCTTTGCCAGAATCTAAAAATCGATATAGTGGAGAGTATAAAATGATTTTGTAACTACAAGGAACGCAAAGCTGCCCGTATGCCCAGTGCCTTAGAACCACTATTGAAAGCGATCAGAACCATCGCTATATCAACAAGTGAATGTGAGCACGCTTTGAGCTGCATGAATGATATTTTTACTTGAAAAGGAAATGCTCTAGCTATCAGCCGTCTATCCAGTCTTGTATTTTTAAAGTGCAACGGGCCACCACTACAGAGGTTTATGTAAAATCCTGGCTGGTAAAAGGAAGACGAAGTGGGGTAGCCAGGATTTTGTCAAAATTACTATTTAAAAAAAAAAAAAGCACTTAATGATTGATAATTTTTGCAGATGGGTTATAATTTATAAGTGTTTCTGTAAGTAAAAATTAACTACACTCCAAACTTGCCATGAACTCGAAATCGCCATATTAAGAACCCTGATGTTTCACCTTACAAACACATTAAGAACCACTACTGCAGTTATGGAACATACAAATGAAATAACAGTTTGGATTCCAAAATCCATCCTCCTGTTTTTCATTGCAAACTTGTCAAGTCGTTATAGGTCTCGGTTTTACAACAGCCAATTAATGCCTGATTCCCACGGTACTGAAAATCAGGTGTCCTCAGTTGGTCAAAAGCAGAGAGCGTCTAGTATTAACCTCCTCGTTATTTAAAAGGTTTTGCAAATATCTTTGTTAGTAGAACATTTGTAGGCTATTTGTGTACTTTAAATAAACTATATGTCTACGAAATACAATTAAATACAGTTTACTTGATTATGTTATTGAACAACCTAAAGATTAACTATGTGTCCGCATTCCATGGCTTATTTTCTTTTTGTTTGTTTCAAGGTTCAAGTCTTTTAAAAAAAAAAAAGGTGTCCCAATGGGTCAACGACTTAACGTCAGCGCTTCATACAGTCAGTAAACCATTCATTAAAAAAAAATCTAGATATTAAAATAAACATGATGCATTTTTATATAAATAATCACCTTCTTAATGAAAAAATAGCAAAATGCACTTACCCAGAAATTATCTTTGAAATATAATTCTTTCATTCTGAAGACCTCGGTATGTTGTCGGTACAGTCAACCTGTTCTGTTGAAAAAGGTCAATGGAAAGTTCGGTCTTTTCGCTGTCAACGATAGATTACGTCCAAACTGAACTTCTCATTTAAGTTAATTAACCTTGCCTTTAGTTCCTCAACGTTGTGTTGTCTAACCTCTGCTGTAGTTCTTCTGGGTCCTAAAGCTCAACGACGCTTCTCTGCCTTTCTTGGCAAGCCAATTAAATTGCAACACTTTTTTTCATTATCTTTTCCTGTCCTCATTTAAAGGGTGCAGAGTGAAATTCACCAAACAATTCTGCAAAAAATAAATAAATAAAAAATAAAATAAATTTGAAAAACAGATACGATTTTAAATTAAATCTTTTCATGGCTATAACATCTCTTCTTTTTTAATAGGACTTGTTTGGGGCTTTTAGTAAAGCTTTATTATTTTCTAAAATATGTGTGTTCCCCTTCCAATCTTTCAAATGCAGATTTTTTGTCAGTTTTATGAGGTTTTTAGCGAAGAAAGAATTAGCAATGCATCCGTTTAAACACCACCTGGAAGTTGGTTACTTATTCCCGGTTCCTTATTTGCGATGTAGTTGACAAAGCAGCGCGTCCTTTTTCTATGTGTTTTAACTCACTTACACATCTTGCTCAATTAATATATTGCTACTATTTAAAAAAGAATCACTCCTTCTTTTTTAAAAAAAAGAAAATATTAATAACAAATCTGTATCAGCAGCATAGCGGTTCCCTATATTACCCGCTTGTTTCGCTCCATTTAACCCACCTTAGACGCCTTGCTCACTAAATATCCAGCTATCCCTAGATAGGTTATAACCCCCTCTTTGCAAAAACACTAAAGATTTTAGTGAGCAAGCCGTACCCCACGATCAGCAGCACCCCAAAGTGTAGCCCATTATAACCTATGCAGAACGCATGGGGGCACGTCTTTGGATGCCCCATTTATCCCCCTTAGACGGCTTGCTCACTAAATATCGAGGTATCCCTAGATAGGTTATAACCCCCTCTTTGTAAAAACACTAAAGATTTTAGTGAGCAAGCCGTACCCCACGATCAGCAGCACCCCAAAGTGTAGCCCATTATAACGAATACAGAACGCATGGGGGCACGTCTTTGGATGCCAGGTGTACCCCTTTAGACGGCTTGCTCTCTAAATATCGTTAGTGTTTTTAAGAAGAGGAGCTCATATTCTATCTAGGGATGGCTGGATATTTAGTGAGCAAGCCGTCTAAGGGGGGTAAATGGGGCATCCAAAGACGTGCCCCCATGCGTTCTGTATTCGTTATAATGGGTTACACTTTGGGGTGCTGCTGATCGTGGGGTACGGCTTGCTCACTAAAATCTTTAGTGTTTTTACAAAGAGGGGGTTATAACCTATCTAGGGATACCTCGATATTTAGTGAGCAAGCCGTCTAAGGGGGGTAAATGGGTTATCCAAAGACGTGCCCCCATGTGTTCTGCATAGGTTATAATGGGCTACACTTTGGGGTGCTGCTGCTCGTGGGTTACGGCTTGCTGACTAAAATCTTTAGTGGTTTTGCAAAGAGGGGTTCATAACCTATCTATTTAAAATAAATACGTGCTTTTCAGAGCATGCATGTGAAATTGGCGTCAAAATGTGAGAAATTACAGTTTCTGCATTATTTTATCAACCCTAATAAACTGTGATCCAGTTATATAAAGTGTTTCATATATTATTTAACACCATGCATTAACTGGCATTACATTGCTGTGAAAAACACTAATCTTGGTACATAGGAATTGTTTCTTCCAGGAGATTCTGGATATGGCTTGAAATCCTGGCCATTAACCTCTAATGCAGCAGTGGAATAGCCACCACCAGTGCCAAGATCTTCTCGGAGAAGTGCTGCTTTTTTACCCTCGTGTCTTTTCTTCTGCCATCTCTTGTAACAATCCAAGATGCTTTGCTTTACGACGTGTTTTGTTACCCCTGCCCAAATTAGTTTTCTCTGTTTTATTGGTGCACTTTTTTTCTCCAAACCATTTCTGTGTATTTGCTACAACCTCTTCGTTAAGAATATTAATTTCTGAGTGGATACTTTTGGATTTCTTTGCCTTTCTCTCAGAATGGTTTGATTATCTCAAGCCATGCTGCCACTAAATACACTTTCTCAACAGCTCTATTGAAGTTGTAAAAATAGGACAAGTTAATTTAAATACAAAATTGGATTAGTTGTTGGAAACTTGCAGGTAATTTTCTGTCACTGAAGACATGCCAGTAAAACACAGCACCGTCACTATATTTATCATGACTGGTTTTATCAAAAAGACAAAAAAACATCCCTAGAACCTGAGCCCTTACATTGATGTGAACTTATCATGCTACACCAAAGCAAGAGCGATATCAGCATGCATTTCTACTTGCCAATTTAATTTGACAAAATACCAGAAAACACCATTTAAGCATATTGTGCTTTGACAAAATACCATTGATCCACATGTGTGCATAATTGTTAAGTTTCATTAGTTGTATAAGGGTTGTAGCTAATTAAATAATTCTATAAATATTACCTGTCATGTACTTTCATTCACTATTTTGATCTCATATGTGCAGTTTTCAGTATATTGATACCTTCGTAGATTGAAGAACACTGTCAGTTTTCATGCCTTATTGCCAATAGTCTATATACTTGCACATCCTAGGTCCATCCATTTCACCTCAGAAATACATATCACTTGCTGCACAGCATGTGGTGTCAGTTGTTAGGGGAAGCAGTTGATTAATGACAGGAAAGAAGGTGAGCAAAGGTTCACTATCCTGGCGAATTCCCAAGGGAGTTGCCTTTGACCTACTGTAGTATGGTATAAGATTTTCAGGAATGAAAGTACTTGTAGCTATTACATGTTTTTCTTTAAAAACAACATACTGTATGTGAGGCCTTCACAGCAAATGGAAGTGTACAACAGGTAACACCTATGGAATTATTTCATTAAATGACTTTAGCACATAGAATGTGGTGTTCACACATGACTCAGTTCTTGTTTACATCAAATACATGAATATTTGGATATAACCATGTAAGTAAATGTACACTAGACTGGCTAATCCAAACCTGTGAGGACCATATCCACGTTCAGATTAGTGACCTGTTGAGAGTATTGATTATATCTGTACCATACTAAATATGCCTCGTCTAATCTTTGTTTTATGATTTTGATACGCATGTTTCATGAAACCTGTAAATGTTTAACATACTTATCATAGACCTTTGATATTGAAGTATTGGTTCTACAGCTCCTATTAGCATGCATTTCATTATGATAGCATGGTTCGGATTATAAATCAATTAGGACTATCTGGGTTCGGATTAGCGAGACCACAGTATATCTAACACATATATTGGCGGCATAACTGTTCAGAACACACAAGCAATGAAAAATAGAGTTGCTTCAAGAAAATATATATTGTGCAGTATTCATCCACAACTCAAGCACTAAATTATAAACTATAAAATGTGGTGCTTCTTAATGTTTTACCAAAAATCACATATTGTTCTATACATTATTACCCTTGTTAAGAAGGTTTAAGGAAACTACTGGAATGTGGCACTACAGATTCATGTAATATATTCTTCATAAACATGCAACAGATTTTTTTTAATGATATAATGTAACAAAATAGGCTTTGGCACTGTTACAAAGCAGGTTTTATATATGATACCGTATTTTACAGTTTTGTACTCAAACAAAAGTGCCAGGAGATTACAAGTCTAAAAAAAGAGAGAATGCTGATGTACACATTCTAAGATACTTGTTAGTTCCATCTAGACAGTTTGCAGGAAAACAGTGTATTCCAAACAGAAATTTAAAGGAAGTATAGTCATTCTGATACATGGTGAAGTAAGAATGACACAAAATGTAGTTCCGTGGTGCTCTTTCCTTGTATAGACATACAAAATTGGAAAGTTTAAAATTGCAACTGACAGAATAGCAGTATATTTCAACCTACTATTAAAGAGTAAGTAGCGGGGCTCTGAAAAAATACAGCGTTACACATCCCTACATGTTGCTTGAATTGTTTAAATAATGTACCTGTAATTTTTCTTTTCATTGTTAACATCCTGACAACTTTTTACACTTATAGCTTTAAAGTCTGTTTCAAAGATCTTTTCAAAATGGCTGCTCTAGTGCACTGACAGTGTAAGGATTATTGCCCACATTTTCAAACAGGTAACACAGCAATAACGATCCATGACGTGGTACGGAACAGAAAAGCCAGAGCCCTTCTTGTTATGTTTGGGGAAAAAAAATGTATCGCTCTTCCTACAGTGATCAGAGGACAGATCTCAAACCCCAGTGCACTAGAGTGGCCATTTTGAAAACAGCTTTGAATCAGACCTTAAAGCTATGTGTAAAAAGTTGTCAGGATGTTAAGAATGAAAACAAAAGTTACAGGTACATTATGTAGATATTTATAGCAACACTTGCAGTGATCCTGCTTCAAGTAATTAACATTAGCTGTATTTAAGGTTTTAAAGGTGTTAAAAGCGAGCCTCTCCCAGGACTACTGGAAGCTGCTAGAGACTGGAAAATGCTGGCAGATGTTTGTCAACGCCTTATTTTTCCACCGGAGATTGCCACCACTAACCTTCGACCAGATATTGTCTTGTGGTCTGGATCAGCATGCCTTGTTCACCTGGTAGAGTTAACAGTGCCATGGGAGGATGCTGTGGATGAGGCGTATGAGAGGAAGAAACTGCGGTATGCTCAACTAGCCGCTGAAGCGGAACAACGAGGATGGAGAGTCCGGATTTACCCAGTGAAGGTGGGTTGTCGAGGATTTGTGGCACACTCTACAACCCGGTTTCACAGAGATGTCGGATTCAGTGGCCAAGAGTTGCATCGCACAGTGAAGAACTTATCTGAAGCAGCAGAGAGGAGCAGCAACTGGCTGTGGTTGAGACGGAAAGATTCTGGTTGGGGATCTCAAGCACAATAGAAAGAAAGAAACGCTGATGTACGGGTAAGTAAGCTGGGCTGAGTTGTCGTGGGCTAGTCGATAAAACACAGAGGATGGAAGGTGCCCACTTGAAGACCCCAGAGATGTACCCTACTTAGCTCAATCCAGACAGTTGTCATGCTGATGCGCTGGGGAGACCGCATCACAGACCGCATCACAGCATCACAGCCGTTGTTTGTGCTGATGCACTAGGGAGGCAAATAAGCTGATCCCTGGAGCCAGCATTACACTTCAGCCATCAACACCAGGCAGAAGGATATCTATGTCATCATATAGAAGGAAACGCAAATGGACGGAGACACAGATGGATCACATTAGTTTACTGTAAAGCTATGTCTTAGTTGGTGCTTATCTTGGCAAGAGCCGAGTTCAAATCAGCATGAAGTTTTAACATCTACTGTCGTGTAATGAAAATCAAGTAACATTATAAAGGTGATGTTGTTTTAATTAGGTGATTTACTGTTTGTTAGTACCAGGTGAGTGTGGTTAAATTGAATAGAGGTTGATTTGCAATTTGATTAGTTTACACACATCTTATATCCATCTTGTCCTTGCCTCCACCGCTCTCTCTCACCCTCCCTCCTATCGGCTCCTTCTCCCAACTCTCTATAAAGTCTGCTACCTCCACCCTCTTCTCCTCCCTCACTTCCTCCCTCTACTTCCTCTGTTCCCTCACCTCCCGCCCTGCCCGCCCCTCCCCTCTGTGCTCTGCTTAGCAAGAGCCAAACTGCACTCTGCTGAAAAGAAATGGAAAAAAACAAACTCCCTGCTGCCCGAGACCTCTACCACTCCCTTCTCTCCTCCTTCTCTCCTCCTTCTTCTCCTCCTCCTATTTCCTATTTCCAATCTATTATCCAATCCTCCACTAACAACCCCTGGAAACTATTCTCTACCTTCTCCTCCCTCCTGACCCCCCCCCCCCCTCCTCTATCTCCTCTGATGACTTTGCCTCTTTCTTCTCCTCTACAGTCTTTGATATCCACATACTGTAACACCTCTCCCTTCCCCCACTACCTCCCGCTCCAACCCCAACACCCTCTGTCTCCCCTACATATCTCACCCTCCTTCTCCTTCTTCTCACCCTTCTCAGACTCTGACCTCTCCTCCCTCCTCGAGGGCCACAAACCCACCAAGTGTGCCCTGGCCCCCCTCCCCACTCACCTCTTTCAAGCTGCTGCTCCTGCTCTACTCCCCTTCATCTCCTCCCTTCTCAACACCTCTCTCCTCTCTGGCCTCTTTCCCTCTGCCTTCAAACAAGCCTCTATCACCCCCTCCTCAAAAAACCTACCCTCGACCCCACCTCCCTCCAGAACTACTGTCCTATCTCCATCTTACCCTTCCTCTCTAAAACCCTCGAGCGGGCATTACACTGCCAGCTCTCTGCTTTCCTGTCTAACCATTCTCTGCTCGACCCTCTCTAATCTGGTTTCCGCTCTGCTCACTCCACTGAAACTGCTCTCCTGTCTGTCACTAACTTGCTAAATTCTGTCCGTGCTGCGTCTTTCTCCTCTGTCCTAATTCTCCTCGATCTCTCTGCTGCCTTTGACACTGTCGATCACTCTATTCTATCCTCTCTCGCTGACCTGGGAATCTCTGGCAGTGCTCTGGCCTGGTTCTCCTACTACCTCTCCGACCGCACCTGCCAGGTAACCTGGCACGGCTCAACCTCCACATACTGTAGCACAGTGGGTATGGGATTGGAATCATCCCCGCAGTAAAATGTGTGGTTTCGTTTTAAGGCACATTTGTTTAATTGGTTTTGTTAATTATTTTATTGTTTTTGTTAATTGCTTTATTAGTAATTATCCCCTGCACCTGGTAGCTATTGTTAAATTAGTACCAGGTGCAGGGTATTTAAGAGAAACAGTTAGTTTGCTCAGGACTGCTAAGAAGAAGGAGGCAGAAAGTGGTACTCTGCGTCCTGGCAGTCGGGAGAAAACAAAAGGCAAAGGTGTTGTAGTAAACCTGTGTGTGTTTTTGTTTACTGTTTTAGTGGGGAAACAGCCTAGCTGTCCCACTTGTAGTCAGGGTGTTCTTGTGTGTTAGTTAGTGCTCGTACAGAGCTAGGTGTTTATTTTGTTCTGCATTAAAATTAGCGCAAAACCGCGTTCAAACCCTCCATCTCTGTGTCTGGTCAGTAGTTTAAAGGGGCAAAACGAACACGAGCCGCAAGGCTCGTTTACAATACATTTTTCAGAACCCTGCTATTTACTCTTTAAGGGTTATTTAGACCTTACATTATTACTTGCTATAAATGTATGTACCAGTAAATCTTACATTGAATGTAGCGTTATTTGTACTCAAATTCTTGACTGTGGCAAAATACACTTCATTGGGCAGATATAATACATTTTGAGCTATTCAAAGTACAGAAAAAGTTTAGGTGAAGAACTGTTTTTAGACTTTTTATCCAAAGCTTTGTATTTGACTTTGTTGGCTGCTATCAGTTACACAATCACATAATCCATTGAAAACTATGAAATTAAAAGCAGCCACTTTCTTATTCCCTGGGCTTCGTACTTCCAACGCTCCTGATAAGCTGCGTCCTGGGTGTTTTACGCATTGAAAAAATATGAATTGCGTATGATATTTAAATTTAACGCGTAACACATACTCATAGTAATTTTGCTGCACAGCTTGAGTTTGCATGTTATCAAGCTGCTTGTACTCCTTTGGTTCCCGGTGTCTCAAAGGTCAGTTGTGAACATACAGCATGCGGTAGCTAGAGAAATGACGGGACAGGTTGTAGCCTGTCTGGAATTGCCAAAAACACATAACCAGAATAAGTCTGGGTTTTCAATAAAATAATAAAAACCTATGGTTGAATCCACTCACATGCAATGCGTAAGTTTGTGGCTGGTGAATAAGTGACTGGATTCCTGTTTTGGGATTCTGGATTTCTCTGCACCATCTTCCAGTTCAGTCCCCCTCAACCTAACCTACCAATATACCTGTCTGTAAATCTATGTAATAAATACAATATTCTGTGTTTGGAGAGAGTCGGGATGCTTTATATTGCTATAGCAATCAGTAATACAATAATATTGTTTCTTATAAGTATATTTCATTTGCTACACAGCCATAGTGTTTGTGGTCAATAAAGCAAATAAGAATAATTGTTGTTTTTGTTTTTATTGTAAGACCAAGTTTTAGTACAGTTAAAGTAACATTAGTTAAAAGACTGTAGTTAATGCATACCTCACAAGTAAGCATTAAAGTATGTACATTTATTGAAAGTATTCACCACTTCAAGGTAATGTTGCATTTGTTCACCCACAATACATTTTACTCACATAGTCTCTAAATTGGAGAGTAAATTACTCAAACCCTTATTTGGAGCACTGCCTACTTGTATTTCAATTTGGAATTTTACATGGCCTACATTGTATTATTTATGCTCTGAACATGTCCTTACCTTTAAAACATGGCATTGTATCTTTTATTGCAGTTTAGATTTTTTTTTTTAATGACAGCACTGCTTGCTGTGTGCATATTGTGAAAAGTGTACATTTAGTAAATTAGACACAAGGTGTTGTTTCCTGCATGTGGTCATGTTAATAGGTAGTGTTTAAGGTATCGCTTACTGTATAAGAAATGCCACCCTGAGCAGGTTTGGCGAGAGGACTGAAAAGATTCTACTCAGGAACCACTGTACTATTAAACATATATATACAGCTCTGGAAAAAATTAAGAGACCACTGCAAAATTATCAGTTTCTCTGGTTTTACTATTTATAAGTATGTGTTTGGGTAAAATGAACATTTTTGTTTTATTCTATAAACTACTGACAACATTTCTCCCAAATTCCAAATAAAAATATTATCATTTAGAGCATTTATTTGCAGAAAATGACAACTGGTCAAAATAACAAAAAAGATGCAGTGTTGTCAGAATAATCCAAAGAAGCGCATTTTCTTCCAGGACAACCTTGTACTTGGCTTGATTCATGCCAAAGCTGCCCGATTCCAGCCTTGCTGAAGCACCCCCAGATCATCACTGATCCTCCACCACATTTCACAGTGGGTGTTGGACACTGTGGCTTGTAGGCCTCTCCAGGTCTCCGTCTAACCATTAGACGACCAGGTGTTGGGCAAAGCTAAAAACTGGACTCATCTGGGGGTGCTTCAGCAAGGCTGGAATCGGGCAGATTTGTCTTTGTGAAGGACGCATGAATCAAGCCAAGTACAAGATTGTCCTGGAAGAAAACTTGCTTCCTTCTGCTCTGACAATGTTCCCCAACTCTGAGGATTGTTTTTTCCAGCAGGACAATGCTCCATGCCACACAGCCAGGTCAATCAAGGTGTGGATGGAGGACCACCAGATCAAGACCCTGTCATGGCCAGCCCAATCTCCAGACATGAACCCCATTGAAAACCTCTGGAATGTGATCAAGAGGAAGATGGATGGTCACAAGCCATCAAACAAAGCCGAGCTGCTTGAATTTTTGCGCCAGGAGTGGCATAAAGTCACCCAACATCAATGTGAAAGACTGGTTATTCCACCAAATATTGATTTCTGAACTCTTCCTAAGTTAAAATATTAGTATTGTGTTGTTTAAAAAAGAATATGAACTTATTTTCTTTGGATTATTCGAGGTCTGACAACACTGCATCTTTTTTGTTATTTTGACCAGTTGTCATTTTCTGCAAATAAATGCTCTAAATGACAATATTTTTATTTGGAATTTGGGAGAAATGTTATCAATAGTTTATAGAATAAAACAAAAATGTTCATTTTACCCAAACACATACCTATAAATACTAAAACCAGAGAAACTGATAATTTTTGCCAGAGCTGTATATATATATATATATATATATATATATATATATATATATATATATATATATATATATTACTGAGCATCAAAAGAAACTTAGCACATATATTCGGATAATATTCACTAGATGTGATCAAAAAATGACAAACTCTGTTTTAGAGCCGGTGCAGTGACTTTTTATTGAGCTGATTAACAACTGACACCAGGAAGATGCTGCAAAATGATCTGTCGATCTTGGGCAGGTGTTGTGACTCTTGGTCTCCCAGTTCATGGCCTGTCATTGACAGAGTGTGTCTGGTTATACCGTCTCGCCAGGTTTGAAATTGCTGGCTGTGAGCACCTAAGATGGTGATACACAGTACGCTGCCCTAGTCCAGCCTCCAACATGCCGATTGCACGAAGGTGCTGCTCTCTTGACAGACGTGGCATATTGTTTGTTTGTTTTTTCTTTGATTTTCTTTATTGCTTTTATTCAAGCTTGCAATTCAACAGCTGAAATCACTCCATATCCAATCAACTGTATCACTAATTAGGTGATTAAGTGGATATGCTTCAGTCATAGTCACTCAATCGTGTCATGGTCAAGGATGAATGATCAAGTGGTTAAAAAGAGACCAAAAACATTTCGTCAATGTCCATCATTTATATACCTTATTTTTGTTCAAAAATAAATATGTTATAATAGTCGATGCTACTTTAGAATTCTTATTATATGCTCTGTGCACAGGATGATATCTGTATCCAGGATATGATGTTCTAGAATTTTGTCATATACTTTAGTGATTGGTTCATTTCTCATGATTTATAATCACCTTTATATATTAGAATTGTAATTCATTTGGAGTTAGCAATTTTGAGACTCTAGCCTGGGGATTCTTGGTGGTGATACCTTGTCCTTTTCATAGTAATTTGTGTGAATGATCACATTTTCTGAATGTTAAGTGTAGTAGATTGATTGACAAAATAAAGACACACACACGTCACTGCTGCTGAACCAAAACTGTATTTTGCAGAGCTGCTACATATCTACATGCAATAGCGCCACCTCCTGCACGTAGCAATAGCTGTATTTAACAGTGACAGAACTCGTGTCAGGACAGAGCTATAGCATACAGATACAGTACACGTATGTGCAAATCGGTCCATGCGAGCTGTGTGTCAGCACACTGTTGGTTGTACAGAGTTTCAGCGAGTTCGCAGCAACACGTAAACAAACGAGAAAAAGGATTCCAGCTATAGCAATGTGAAACAGGTCACCATTGAACAGTTTTAGATACTCTGTGATGTATTTTATGTTTTAAAAATCTGTGATCTTGTTTTTGTGCATTTTCAAGTGCACTGTGAAATAAGAGCCTTATATAGCAGCACATGCAATTTTGAATACTGTTTCAATTCTGGATAATGTTTTTTTTTTATGAATCTTACGGATCATACACAAAGAAGCAGTCATACGCAAAAGAAAAAAAAAAAACAACAAAATGAAAAAACACAAAAAAACCCTTCATTATCATATAATAGACGTATCCGCCGAACTAGACACCACACACCATCATCGCAGTAAAAACAGACACGCGTTCTTACCTTGTATAAGTTAGTGGTCAGCAGAGAGGTCAGCCGCACGAAGAGCACAGTGTGTGGTTTTCACTAACTGTCAGAATAAATTTTTCTTTTTTTCCTATGGGTAAATATCGGGACTTTCTTCCTATGCATCGGGACGCGGGACATTTACTAGGAAATTGGGACTGTCCGACCATATAGACTGTTAGCATGTATGTATGTTACACTGTATTTTGTGTGTGTGTGTGTGTGTGTGTGTGTTTCTCGAAAAACAGACACGGGTTGGAACGGGCCAAAATGAAATAATCAAATATGGGTCACACTCTTTTAACTGCCACTAAAGGCAAAATTGTATAGGTTCGGATATGTGAGTGTTGACTGTATAATCCTAAATTAACTGTACACGCTGTACTACTGTAACTACTACAGCCTGCCTGCCTATAACTTTTTAAAGGCCCTGACCACACTATGCCTTTAGACCGTATTAGTTGTCTTTAAACAGGCTTAAAAGTGCTAAATACGCATCCACACTAAGCAGAGTTTAATCGAGAACCTGACTCCAAACCACCTCAAGAGGTAGTCTCGAGTCCGGTTCTAAATTAGATCACATCAGGTAGTGCGGTTTGTCAGAAGTGTGGACGCTGTGTACTACATTTTTTGAGTATCCTCCAATATCCCAAAATGCTTTTTGGTAAGTTTGGCGAAATACTGACGCCTGAAGGACGTGCTATCAGTGTACACTCCGTAATGGGTATTTATTTAAGGGGACCAGAATTAGGCCATATGATATGAAGGTTAAAACAAAGATTGTTTTGTAATTAACAGCTTTCTTCTGAGTTTAATTATGAAAACAGAATCAGCTCACTTTGTTTAAAGGGGCGTCACTTGATTAAAAATAAAACCCAAGAACTCCAAGCCCTACTTGTGTGTTCGCGTTTACTTTTTCCAAAATACTTGCTTTATTCTTTTTACAATATGCACCTCTGTTAATATGAAGCATAACACATTATTTTAAAATAAAATAGTGCATGGTGGGATACTATCATATTCATTCCCACTGTTCATTGCGCTGCTAGGAACTGTAACCAAACTATTCTAATAGTTCTCGGGATGGGTTATGTAGTGTGGACAGGGCCTGTCCTGTACACACTTCTAAGGAGTTCTTTTCACCCAGAGGTGGTATTTTAGACATTTTCCATTTGGATTTCCACACTTAAGGTTTACCAAATATATCCAACACATGTTTTAACCAGCTTTATGACGTGAATAGTGTGAAATGTGGAAGTATGAAGCTGTTTAAAATATAAAGTTAGTAAACTGGTTAGTTTGTCCTGGTCACATTTTTTAATGTATAATTTACAATTGCATGAAAATAATAATAACATACTTTACTATCAACTGTCCCTTCATGTATTCATTTCTGCACACAAAAAATGTGTGCCCTATGATTTATAGCTAGACTTCTAATCACTACTCCAATTGAAGGATTGTAGCCAATAATTATTAATTTTGATACTTTGTATCAAATAATGCAGTCCAAGGCAAGTGACATCCAAGACTACTTATATATAGGAAATGTTATCATGAAGCGTGGTATTAACATTATTTAGCATAAATCATTGATGATATCAGATTCTGGGGATGTCCTTCTGTACGTCACAATTATATTTTTATATCTCGAGAACCACTTATCCAATTGTCATGAAACTTGGTCATTCTTATTCTATGCTACACAGTACATACTGCTGATATATGTCATTTTCATCAAGGTCTAATTTAGAATTTACAGCTGTGGCTGAGGATGCCTGTTACTAACATACTTTTTGTATGATCAGCCAGTATCCAGGTGGTATTGCTGGTGTTGAATAGGTGCAGTTGACCATATTGTCTTAGCCTTTCATTCCTCTCAGGGCTTATCCAGACCACAGACACACCCTGTTGGTCTAAAGGACATGCTACAGAAATAACCGCTAATCAGAGATCCTTATGCTATTACTGCAAGAGAGAGAAAAAAAAAGTTGGTAGCAATGCTGCAACTAGATGAAAGTTGAGATTTGGATCACCATGATTCAAAAGGGCCTTATTTGAAAATAAATGACCTTGAAGGTTATATTTATTTTTCTTCCACTGTGATTATGTATTAATATTTCAGAAAATGTAAGTCTGTGTTTTGAACAAAATCAGGTTTTCTGTGCCCCCATTCTCACATGGAAATTGAATTTCAAATTGTATAACAGATCTAGGAAAACACAAATTAGGAAAGCAGTTAAGAACAATACTTCAACATTATAAAATAGATCATAATTACTAATCTTTTTATTTTTATTTTGTGTGCCCAATTATAATTTTCCCCCTGATTTTCTACCAATTTAGAATGCCCAATCGCTTATCTCCCCACATGGCTCAGGAGACATGAAGATTCAGTGGGCGTCCTCCGATCCCATGACCAAGCCCACTTTCTTTTTCATCAAGGAACTTGAGAGCAGATGTCAGCAAGCTACTGACCTCTGGAGGACAAAGGCCATACCTCCAGGTGTCCACTCTGAGCACACTGGGCACCTGCCTAGCAATGTTCACTGTAGAGCAATGAGGAGAAACAAGCTCTGCCGGTTTTACCTCCCTAATCCACAGGAGCGCCTGGGCCAATGCAATGCTCCCTTCCGAGTCTCCAGTGAAGACCAGCCTACTTTGCAAAGACAGGACGTGAACCTGCGCTGCATGACTCACCCTGCGGTTGTGCTTCTACCAGGTGAGCCACTCGGGGACCCTATAATTACTAATCTTAATAATTTGTAATCCTTTAGTATCTAAATCTGTTTCACATCATACTGGTACTTACTGGACACTGCCACCCAGAGACATTTTAGTAGTGTACACTTCTTTCTTACAAAATCCATATTCTCTGCGCTAAATGTAATAGTGTACACTACACACACACAGGGATTTATTTTGATGCCGGTTCTGGGTACCGGGACTTATTTAATCTGCTTTTCATCCAATTTGGATGCATTCCATCCACTCACAGTCCACTAGCACAACGTTTTTCAAATGCGCTTTCATTCAGCACAGTTCGTGCTGCTTCTGTTTCTGTTAGCTGCTATTGGCCACCATTAACGTCAGTATAATCACTGCATGTTGATTGGCCGAGCTTTCATTCTGATCAGATTTCATTTTGGCATCAGTCACAAATCTCTGCCCATTTCGCTTTGTGTCAGTGCTCATTTGTTGATCAAAAACTTTAGCAGTGCAATGTGAAAATAGTGGTATGGGGTAATTATCATTATTATGAAGTTATAATTATTTTCTTTAGTGTGGCGGAGAAACTATCTGAAATATTCAAAACAAACATTGCTGCACATGAATTTGAAGGCAAAAATCCACATCAGTGTTCGCCATAAATTACAGTTGATAAATATTAGAAATAATTATCATAACGCATTTTGCCTTACACCGATTTACCAAATTGCCAGAATTTGCACGAAATTTCCTAAAATGGCATGTGTGGGACAGTAGGGATTGACAGTAACTAGGGCATCTGATTTTCAGGTTTTACCCGATTTCTCCTCCACCCCCAGCAGATGGCAGAGCAGTTTACCAGCTTCTATTTGATGTGAATTCTAACTAGTGTCTTTAATGTGCTCAAGAGAGAAGTCTGTATACTGACTGAGCATTTTGAAGTTAATATCCTGTATATGCTAATCATTTAAACAGATATAAATCTCTGTCTCTGTCACTACCTTTGAATTTCATGCAGTCCAACTAACCTCTCCCTGTCAACTCCTGCTCATTGTTTTGTACCGCCCCCCTGGGCCTCTCACTCACTTTCTGGATGAACTCGACTATCTACTCTCCTCCCTCCCCTCTCTGTCTACCCCGACTGTCCTGTTGGGTGACTTCAACATCCATCTCTCCAACCCCAGCCACTCTGGATTCCTCCCTCTCCTTCACTCCTTCGACTTCTGTCTCTCTCCGTCCCCTCCTACCCACAAAGCTGGCCGTCAACTGGACCTCACCTTCTCCAGGGCCTGCTGCCCCTCCAACCTCTCTGTCACCCCCCTGGACCTCTCTGATCACTATTTCATCTCTTTTTCTCTGTCTCTCCCCCCTCTCCCTGCTCCTCCTACCCCCACTGTCACCTCTCGCCGTAACCTCCGCTCTCTCTCCCCCTCTGTCCTTGCCTCCACTGCTCTCTCTCACCTCCCTCCTATCGACTCCTTTTCACAACTCTCCGTAGACTCTGCTACCTCCACCCTCTTCTCCTCACTCACCTCCTCCCTCGACTCCCTCTGTCCCCTCACCTCCCGACCCGCTCGCCCCTCCCCTCCACATCCCTGGCTCTCCTCTGTGCTCCGCTCGGCAAGAATCACACTGCGATCTGCTGAAAAGAAATGGAAGAGAACCAAACTCCCTGCTGCCCTAGACCTTTACCGCACTCTTCTCTCCTCCTTCTCCTCTACTCTCTCCTCTGCTAAATGTGCTTATTTCCAATCTGTAATCCAAGCCTCCACTAACAACCCACGTAAACTATTCTCTACCTTCTCCTCCCTCCTAAACCCTCCCCCCCCTCCTCCTCCCTCCTCTATCTCCCCTGACGACTTTGCCTCCTTCTTCTCTTCTAAAATCTCAGATATCCGCAAACTCTTTAACACCTCTCCCTCCCCCGCACCCCCTCCTGCTCCAACCCCTACACCCACTACATCCCCTACTAACTCGCCCTCCCTCTCCACCTTCTTGCCCCTCTCAGACTCTGACCTCTCCTCCCTGCTCCAGGGTCACAAACCCACCACGTGTGCCTTGGACCCCCTCCCCACTCACCTCTTTCAAGCTGCTGCTCCTGCTCTACTCCCCTTCATCTCCTCCCTCCTCAACACCTCTCTACTTTCTGGCATCTTCCCCTCTGCCTTCAAAAAAAGCCTCTATCACTCCCCTCCTCAAAAAACCTACCCTCGACCCCACCTCCCTCCAGAGCTACCGTCCTGTCTCCCTCCTACCCTTCCTCTCCAAAACCCTCGAGCGGACTGTACACCGCCAGCTCTCTGCTTTCCTGTCCAACCACTCTCTGCTTGACCCTCTCCAATCTGGCTTCCGCTCTGCTCACTCAACTGAAACCGCCCTCCTGTCTGTCACCAACTCACTTAAGTGTGCCCGAGCTGCCTCTCTCTCCTCTGTCATAATTCTCCTTGACCTCTCTGCTGCCTTTGACACTGTTGATCACTCTATTCTACTATCATCTCTTGCTGACCTGGGGATCTCTGGCACTGCTCTGGCCTGGTTCTCCTCCTACCTCTCCAACCGCACTTACCAGGTAAACTGGCGTGGAGCAACCTCCACACCTCACCCACTCTTAACTGGAGTCCCCCAAGGGTCAGTCTTGGGTCCTCTCCTGTTCTCTCTCTACACCCGCTCCCTGGGCCCCCTCATCGCATCCTATGGTTTCTCATACCATTTCTATGCTGATGATGCTCAGATTTTCCTCTCCTTCCCCACCTCTGACTCCACCATCTCCTCCCGTATCTCTACCTGTCTGTCTGCTATTTCCTCCTGGATGCACTCGCATCACCTCAAACTCAACCTCTCTAAATCTGACCTCCTTTTCTTTCCCTCCTCCTCCCCCTCCTCTGATCTCTCTATCTCTGTTCCTCTGGAATCTACCACACTCTCTCCCTCTTCCTCAGCTAAAAACCTTGGAGTCACCCTGGACCCCTGCCTCTCTTATTCCCAGCACATCTCCACTCTGGCACGCACTTGCAGATTCTTCCTGAGCAACATCCGAAGAATCCGACCCTTCCTCACCAACTATGCTACCCAGCTCCTGGTCCAGGCCCTGGTACTCTCCCGCCTAGACTACTGCAACTCCCTCCTGGCTGGCCTCCCTGCGTCCGCCACCCGTCCGCTCCAGCTCATCCAGAACTCTGCTGCTCGCCTGGTGTTCTCTCTACCTCGCTTCGCCCACGCTACTCCACTACTCCGCTCGCTCCACTGGCTCCCGATCACCGCTCGCATCCAGTTCAAGACTCTTGTACTAGCCTACAGATGCCTTGATCAGACTGCACCCAGCTACCTCCAGACCCTCATCTCTCCCTACACCCCCACTCGACCTCTCCGCTCCGCCTGCACTAGAAGACTGGCTCTACCTCCGCTACGCTCCCCTGCCTCCCGAGCCCGCTCCTTCTCCACCCTTGCTCCGCAGTGGTGGAACGACCTTCCTACAGATGTCAGGACTGCCCAGTCCCTGACCACATTCCGGCGCCTCCTTAAGACTCACCTCTTCAAACAGCACCTGTAGAACTCCTCTGTTGTATCCTGGGACACTATCACCCTTCATTTAAATATGCTTTATTTTGCTCTTATCTGCCCCCTATTTTACTGCATTTAATCCTGTACCTCAGAATATTGTAATCTCCCAAGTGTTTAATCTGTAGTATTTTGTACTTAATCATATCCTGATGTAACTATCACTACTTAATCATATCCTGATGTAACTTTCACTATTATCTGCTGTATTATTGAATTGTGGTTTGTCACACTTGAGAATTATTGTATTTCTTGTTCTTATTGTATGACTTATATTGTAACACTTGAATGTATTTGTATTTGCTTGCGATTGTAAGTCGCCCTGGATAAGGGCGTCTGCTAAGAAATAAATAATAATAATAATAATAATATTGAGCTATTAACCAAAATCTCTAAGCATGGCCGTCTTTCATTTTCCATGTCACTCTTAATTTAACACTTGAACAAAAGTTATTGTATTTCTTGCTCTTATTGTATTACTTGTATTGTAACACTTGAAATGTATTTGCTTACGATTGTAAGTCGCCCTGGATAAGGGCGTCTGCTAAGAAATAAATAATAATAATAATAATATATAAAAATAACATAACAGAAAAAATAGACTACACTAAATCTCTGTTTGTTATTGTACTTATGCAATTAATTGTACAAATGGAAAGCATCAGGTTTCCATTTGTCTCACACAACCTTGCAGCATTATTTTGGACAAATTACATTTACAGTAGAACCTGTCATAGCCAATGTAATTGGTTTCAGGGGTCCATGGGATACGTAAAAATGCTATATCTGGGAGGTAGTCATTTTACATTGGAGTTGCTTTATTATCAGGTCATTATAAATTAACAAATGTCAGGAACATCAGTGTGTCTACACTAAAAGTAGGGGAGTACTGCACATATACACTACACACACACACACAAAAAGAATGATTACAAAACAAACTGTATTACTGTATTTGGCCATCTACATAACAGCATTCCAAAAAGTTGTGAACAAGCTTTCTATCTGCTAAAGTAATCCAACAGTTTATTTTATTTGTGCTATGCATGTTAACCAAAGACAGAAAAAAAACATATGTACAAACTGGCTATTATTCAGCAGGAGATTTAAATTCAGCTTTAACGGTAGCATAATTACATTAAATCCCTTATTTTATTTAGCATAGATAAACTGGGCAGTTTTATTAATTCTCAAAAAAAAATCTATATAAAAAAAAATTCTATAAATAAAAACAGCAACTGAATCTATTGTCCTGAATTCTGTTTCAGACCCATTATAAAATGTGCATTGATCAGTTTCCAGCAGTACTGTTCAGTTGGTAGCAGCATGTGTAAATGACACATGCCAGAGAGCCATTGGTTAGAGGATATTGTATCTTACAGGATTGGATATGACAGGTTCTACTGTAGTTCTTTGTCAGTTTGCCCCTTTGTGTTATTGACATACTTTAAGACATCTTCCAAAAAAAAAAAAAAAAAAAAGCGCCAGAAATCCTGCCACCACTGCACACGCAAAGAGCTGTGGACAACTGGCTTCATGCATCACACAAGCTTTGCTGTAAACACTTTCTGTACATTAACAAATGAGTCTTGGAGTTGGAACACTTTATTCTCAGAGAGAAATAACCTGTACATTGAAAGAAGTGATTTTTCAAGTAGAATTCATACTTAATGAGAACACTATGCAAAACAAATGGCCAATGAGTACTATTTATGCGTCAAAGGTGGACAGGAAGTTCTGGACAATCTCCTTCAATTTTGCATCAGTCTGTGGAGAGATTGCACTTTCCGTTCTGAAAAAAAAAAAAAGAACACACTTTAGACCATTAAAAGAACCTAAAGTAATACTCAACGTACTGCTTGTCTGTAAAGAAGTTAGAAAGGAATCTAATTTCTTTAGAATGAGCATTCTATACCTGATGGTGGCAAGAAGTTGCTGGTGCTGGCTGAGGATATGTTGCAGGAAAGCACTCTCAAACTTGGTGATCTTGCTGGGCTCCAGTTTGTCCAGATAACCTCTGACACCAGCATAGATAACTGCTACTTGTTCCTCAATAGCCATGGGGCCTGGGAAACGAGGCAATATTTAAAAAAATTACAGGATAACAATTGTTAACAGCCGTTTAAACCAGGAGTTACACTTCTACAATGCATATTAATTCATCATTCATAGATACCTACTATATGTACTGTAATGGAACCAACATTAATATTTCAACACACCAAGATAACTAGGCTTGCTACTATTCGATTATTTTTTTTTTTTGCCAAATCGATGATTAATATCAACGTTTAATTTAGAAAGAATTTACTGTTTTTTTTCGATCTTTATTTTTCAATTCAAGCAGAGAATGGGTGAAATTGACCTTTATGCTTTAAAAAAAAAAAAAAAAAAGTTTTTTTATGCCATTGAAAAACGACTCATTTAGCAAAACCCCTTTATCATATTCAACAAAACCATGGTTACCAACATTCTAATTGAAATAACGATTGGTCACAGCTGAGCTATACATTTAAAAATTGTCTCAAATAAACCGTAATAAACGCAGCATATAAAAGTGTATTACATAGACCTTTATAGCATAAATCAGTAAAAATAATATGCACAGAACAAAACATTAGATAGTTGAACAGAACTAACTTGCACTTATTATTCAGAGTCTGAGCTCCCCCCTCTCCTGCTTTAACACAGCCGGACACAGAGTCACAGGCAAGGCAGACTGGTCCGCTTCATCCTGCCACGGAGACTTCAGCAGTCGGGCAGGGTATTCTGCACAATATTCATTTAGTGTTTTTCTCTTGTGCCCCATTTTCAAATCAAACTAGTAGCTGTCACCGTATACTTAAAGCAAAAGCTTACATACACCTTAACCCGCTAATTTCAAAGTAGGCGCTTTGAATGACAGGTGCTGTAGCTGGCAAATGAGAGAATTCTAACACTGCTTAAGTCAACGAGATCTGTCAGAACAGGGTGAAACTACAGTACTAACAGACCACTGAGATGACCGACAGCGACCCCCAGGCATTCAGAGCGGAACGGAGAAGGGACAGACAGCAAGTATAAAAAACTACACAAACTAGAGATGATTTCTAAATGATTAATTTTGGTAAAAAAAATATAGCGAGTGGTTTTACCGATGTTTATTTCAGTCGAACTGATATTTTTTGGGAATTCAACGTTTAAACGAGCTTTACTGATTAATATTGAAAAGTAGCAAGCCTACAGATAACCATCCAAGAAAGAGTACAACATATTCTACTCCAATAATGTCAGACACTTACAGTACTGTCCCTGCTTCAGCAGCTCAGTCAGACGCACACCACGATTCAGCAGCTGCTGAGTGGTAGCATCCAAATCAGAACCGAACTGGGCGAAGGCAGCCACCTCACGGTACTGGGCCAGCTCCAGCTTCATGGTACCAGCCACCTGAGAAAATGATTGAAGGAACAAATCAAAGCACTGTTCACATTGATAAACCTTTACACAGTAGAAAAAAAAAAAAAAGTCGTGACAAACCTGTTTCATGGCTTTGGTCTGGGCAGCAGATCCTACACGGGACACAGACAGACCGACGTTGATGGCAGGGCGGATACCTTTGTAGAACAATTCTGTTTCCAAAAAGATCTGCACAAACACATGCAAGTATAGAAATGTACACTGAATCTGGTAAATTGTAAAATGGGGGGGGGGGGATACGTTAAAAGTGACCAACATTTCTCTTATGAGATAGTTATAAATAAAAAAGTGCACTGACCTGTCCATCAGTGATAGAGATGACATTGGTTGGAATATAGGCGGACACATCACCAGCCTGGGTTTCAATGACAGGCAGGGCAGTGAGAGAGCCACCACCAAATTTATCATTCATCTTAGCTGCTCTCTCCAGCAGACGGGAGTGCAGGTAGAACACATCACCGGGGTAAGCCTCACGACCAGGGGGACGACGCAGCAGCAGAGACATCTGACGATAGGCAACAGCCTGGAAGAGAACCAAAGTCCAGATTACAATATATCCGCAACTTCAAAGCACCCATTACAGCAGTAAGTCCTTTGTTATATTTATTGAACTTTAAGGCAACTGGAAAACTTACTTTTGGGTAAACTTAAAAGTAGAGCAAGCAACACATTTCCCTGCCAATACCTACATACAAAAGTAGGTTCAACAGAAAGTGTCAGTTAAATATGAAGTTCAGCTTTCCAAATACAGCTAATTAGGTGTCAACACCATGACTGACATCCAGGTGCATATTAAGGATGCAAGAAAACAAGTGGGCTATATGAATATGCAACATTAAAAACAGCAAGCTGAAAACTTGTGTCTTAGGAAAGAAGCCATTGTACAACATATCATATTCACAGAGCACCACTACACCCCCCCCCCCCCCCCCCCAGCCAATCTTCAAACTTGCATAAGCAATTTTAACTTCAATCTATTGTCCACTAGGGCATAACTAAGGTCATCTGGAATGAGTTAACACCACTATACGAGAAGTGAATCCCTGCCCTACAAAACTTCTAGCTCCAATAGGATGACTTACTAAACTGTGGCCAGATTGTGTTACTAGATAAACAGCACCCTGATTCTAACCTATACAAAACAGCCTTTAGGATGATGTACACAAACCATACAAAAATCACTTTTACAAGCAATCTACAGTATTTAGGACACAGTTCAGCGGTCAATGTGTGAAATTACTGACCTGCTTGGACAAGTCATCGTAGATGATGACCGCATGTTTGCCATTGTCTCTGAAGTACTCTCCCATAGAGCAGCCAGAGTAGGGGGCAAGATACTGCAGGGGAGCAGCATCAGAGGCTGTTGCAGACACCACAATGGTGTACTTCATGGCATCTGTGAGGGAAGAGTTATTAATGTAATGGCATCTACATAACCCCACCCTAAACAAAACATATTAAATGCATAAAACTAGAATTTGTAATTGAATTCTAGGTTGTCCAAGACAGATCTGACAAGTCGTCAATATTTACCAGCATCAGTAAGCCTCTTGACCAGCTGAGCAACAGTGGATCTTTTCTGCCCAATAGCAACATAGATACAATACAGCTTCTTTTTCTCATCAGTTCCATCATTGAACCTCTTCTGGTTGATGATGGTGTCAATGGCAATGGCAGTTTTGCTGTAAAACGCGGCAAAACCTTAAATTACTGTTCAGTTTAAAATAACTCCATTTTAGCACCAAGAAATGTACTACTAATTATTGGTCAAATTTAAGAAAGCCAAGGACATAGGTGCATTTTCAAACCAAACTATACATGTCTTACCCAGTTTGTCTGTCCCCAATGATCAGCTCTCGCTGTCCACGACCGATAGGTACCAGACTGTCAACAGCCTTCATACCAGTCTGCATTGGCTCACGCACAGAGATTCGGGGGATAATACCTGGAGCCTTCAGGCCAACTCTTCTACGCTCCTTAGAACCAAGGGGACCCTGGGAGGGAACACAAATTAACAATATTTAAAAAAATTACAAGAAACATCCAATATGATAAAGAATTACAAGTCTTGGGTCACAATTTTAACAAATAATTCCTTACCTTTCCATCAATGGCGTTACCCAGAGCATCTACAACACGGCCCAGCAGCTCCTCTCCGACTGGCACGTCCACAATAGCACCAGTTCTCTTCACAATGTCTCCCTCTTTGATCAGTTTATCATTACCAAACACTACCACACCAACATTATCAGGCTCCAAATTCAGGGACATCCCCTAGATGGGAAATGATTCAAGAAATTTAGTAAAGGCAGGGGTTTGACAGCAATTTTGTACAACTACCTCAGATAATTCCTCCAGTTTACATTTATAAGCAAATGTCATGATGCTATTCTATAAATTGTCAATGTAGTCAAATCATGAAACCCCAGAACCTCCCACTTGGGTATTACCTTGAGGCCAGAGGAGAATTCCACCATTTCTTCAGCCTGCACATTCCTGAGACCGTAGACTCTGGCAATACCATCACCAATTGAGAGCACACGGCCAGTCTCCTCAAGTTCAGCAGAGGTTTCAGTACCCAGGATACGCTCCTCCAGAATAGAGGAGACCTCAGCAGTACCTGGGATAGCACAGCAATTTTTGTTTTGTCTATTTGTTTACTGAATGTTAAATGGTTTAAGTTGTGAATAGCTATTAAAAAAAAAAAAAAAAGCATTACAAAAATAACTTGACTGCCGATTCCTTTTCTTCTTGCACTAGGGTTGGGACAATATTAAATCTCTGAAATAATAATTGTAGGATAAAAATAAATCGCAATTTCAATTATCGTGATGTTTGCTCATTTTGATCCTGCTGCTTATACAAATATAAAAAACAGTAGCTCCTCACTAAACAAAGGACAGTTACCTGGGATAATTAAGTGTCCGGTTTATTAAAAAAAAAAAAAAAAAAAGCATGCACAATTTTAAATGCATTTCCCTTTTGGCTAAAATACCATTTCTGTAAGGTGTTCTTTGAACACATAACAAATAGTAACATAAATTGAACACCAAGTGCATTTTTTTCCCCCACTTTAGCCTATAGGCTACTGTACATAACGGTAACAATAAATTCCTTCTCCACACTACCGTAGAGTTGAGAAATATATATATTTTTTTAGTTGAAACTAAAGGAATTTAGCGCACTCTTTAACCAACAAACAAAAAGTAGCATAAATTCAGCTGTCATTGAAAATAGTCATGATGAATACAATATCGTACATTTCCGATAACTAATTTTTAGAATGCAATTTTTTTTTATTGTGACTTCTGTTCAAAACGATATTACTGAGTTATCATAAATTGTCCCAACCCTAACTGGCACACCACCATAAATCTCAAATTTAACAGCTGATTTCTTAAGTAAAAGTTTGACTGCAGCTTGACCATTTGAGTAAACTAGAGGGCAAGCAGCAGCAACTTTTAATTTGTTGCTTTGTATTTAAAAAAAAAAAAAAAAAAAGAAATCAGCAAATCCTGAATTGCATAAAAAGAACTAGACGGCCTCCAACACAAGTAAATATCTGTGTGTGTGTATGTGCGTGTGTGTGACACCCCAATAATTCAGTCTGCAGCATGCGTGGTTAACCTTCCTGTACTGACCTGTCTTCTGCAGCCATGGCCTGGAGGTGTGCAGGTTCTTGACACCTACACAAGCAGCAGCAAGGGCATTTCTGGAGACCTGTGAAGCGCAGACACATGCTTACTGCAGCAATAGTATAAAACCACATAAAAACGGTTAATTATACAACAAGTTATACACATGTATAGTACACAAAGAAACTAGTGTATCCCAGCAGATGTACACCAGTCGTACCATAACATCACTCATAGTATTGTGACATCCTAGTAAACCTAACTCAAAATAAGCCTTGAACTTGAGCAGTACATTACAATAGGCCTAGTAGAATTGTGTAAAGGCAGGCAGGCAGACTTATGACCTTCAAGGAATATAAGGCAGTGACCCGCTTACTGGTGGGAGAAAGGAAAACGTGCCATGGTCAATACAAGTGCAGAAACAAACAAATGAAATCGCTGGCAGCATCTTTGAGTCAAGCACATACTAAATTTAAAGCAAGCAATGGTTTATTTGCATCATATGCATGTTCCATAATAATAATAATAATAATAATAATAATAATAATAATAATAATAATAATAAAAACCTTCGATTATATTACCTGTGATTTTAACTCATCAATATATTCTATGTATATGAATAAACACCTGGTGCCTTGAATCGGTAGAAATAAAATCAAGGTTAGACGACTGGAAAAACACGTTTAGTATTTACCATTGGACTACAAACAAAAACAGTACAATAAAACCCCAGACTCCAGAAAATCCCAAAACAAAAAAAGTACGGTACCATCCCATATTTACGTCTACAAAACCATATTGTCCAGACTCGATTGGTATTCGCTAAATTCAAATCCAATGACAGCAATGCACTTATAGTAATCTTCTTATATATTAAACTCGCAATAAATTCCTAACCACAAATGAGCAGGTGTAACCGCTACAGGTCTTATTAGACACCGTCAGTAGTTAAACGTGAACGATATTCTAAAGTACTGTCATCGACAGGCCCTGACCTTCATGTTCGTGACATTCAGTGTGATAGGATTTATTCCAGCCCGGTGTAAACAAATGTCAAGCCGTTCATTTGAACACAATCAGACCATAAAAATCAGTTACTGCATAGAAAAGTCCAAGTATTACACATAACAGCAATAACGATAACCTGCAACGCATGTTACTTGCAGACTCAAAAGTCCACATCATATAGCACCGCAGGCCCCAAGAGCAAGATGGCGGCGTTCGTAGATGTCCTCTCCATTCACTGACATTCAAAAGTAATATTAAAAAAAGAAAAAAAAGCCATTTCTCAAACAATGGATGAATAAATGAAAAAAAACGCTTACAAATCCTGCGTGTCTGGGCAGGGAACGGGCAAGTGCAGCTGCGACACGGACTGACAGCATTTTGTACAGATTTGACAGATAGTCCTTTCCTCCTCCACTGCCTGGTTCAACTCTCAGTGCGGAGTGAAGAATATGGAAGCACGGGGCAGCTTCTGCATCAAAAGGTCACTGCTGACCCGGAAACGGTTCTTTCACCTATTTTATTACAGATAATATGGAATCGTAACTAAGGATTATTAAACACTATCACTGCTAGATGCTACTGTATTTACAAATGATCCTTACTTTGAAAAAAAAAAAAAAAAAAGTTATGTTTAATACTACTCACAACTGCATCTGTTTGAAAACGAGGCTGCAGCAAACGGGTTTCAGTCCTTGATCAAGGATGTCACCTTGCTTTTGCAGTTAGCAGGTCAGTCAGCCTCAAAAGTATAGAAAATGGCTGTTATTCCCCACAAACTTTGCTTTTGTGACCAGGACAGTGATATTTTGAAATTGACCTATTTCCAATGAGAAAACGGGCGAATTTGTGTCTTTTCGTTCACATAAAGTCAGAAAAAAACAACATATGAATCCAAATTAACATGTATTTATACTAAAGTAATACAAAAATGACTACAAAAGATTTAGAAGCGAGTAGTTTTTCGAGATTTACGATTATACTGTAAATCACTTTCACGAATCAGCCCCCAAATGTAGTCTCCCATCATGTTCTCGTTATACTGTCCTTGGTAGCGGCGTTCAAAGTCCAGTATATCCTGGTGGAAGCGCTCGCCTTGCTCCTCCGAGTACGCTCCCATGTTCTCCTTGAATTTATCAAGATGAGCATCAAGGATATGGACTTTGAGGGACATCCTACAGCCCATTGTGCCGTAGTTCTTCACCAGAGTCTCAACCAGCTCCACACAGTTTTCGGCCTTGTGATTGCCCAGAAAGCCCCGAACCACTGTGACAAAGCTGTTCCAAGCCACTTTCCCTTACTAGTGAGCTTCTTGGGGAATTCATTGCACTCCAGGATCTTCTTTATCTGTGGTCCGACGAAGACACCGGCTTTGACCTTTGCCTCAGACAACTTAGGGAAGAAGTCTTGAAGGTACTTGAAGGCTGCCGACTCCTTATCTAGAGCTCTGACAAATTGTTTCATAAGGCCCAATTTGATGTGCAGTGGTGGCATCAGCACCTTCCGGGGGTCCACCAGTGGCTCCCACTTGACGTTGTTCCTCCCCACAGAGAACTCGGTCCGCTGTGGCCAGTCCCGCCTGTGGTAGTGCGCCTTGGTGTCCCTGCTGTCCCAAAGGCAAAGATAGCAGGGAAACTTGGTAAAACCGCCTTGGAGACCCATCAGGAATGCCACCATTTTGAAGTCTCCTATGACCTTGATGCCATCTCAGAGAAATGCAGATATGTATCCACTTAGGCAGCTGGAACTAAACTGAACTGGTGGGCTTAAGGCCCCTGTATTTATACTACTATTTATATTACTGGAAAGTTCTACAAAGTTCTAGAAGTTACTCCAAGTTTACTTAGCACTGAATCTATCTGGAATGTTCTGGAAAATAGGTAAATTTCAAAATATCACTGTCCTGGTCACAAAAGCAAAGTTTGTGGGGAATAATAGCCATTTCTATACTTTTGAGGCAAAAGCAATTAGGAAATAACACTTAGTACCCAGGAACCAAAAAAAAAAAAAAAAAAAAATTGTTACACTGTGCTATCCAACTGAAAGGATACAATTAGTATCATACTTTGTAAACAAAATCGTCTCCAAGACTGATAAGCTACTGCTTCTACCGTTGTCAAAATTACATTGTTTTCAAACATCCATTCTTGATAAAGTATTACTTCTCTTCATAAACATCAACATGTGCCTGTGGCTTTAAGGGCTGCTTTATGGTGTGTTTCATTGAGGAGTGTTTAATGGATGGGACCTCTGTTTGGCAATAATTCCACAATAAAGTAGATTTTGGTGGCATATTACAATTTACAGTACTGTCTCTTTAACGTGTTGAGTTACGTCACTGTCCTAAACGCTATGAATTGTGGTAGTAAAGAAATCAAAACACGGCGGGAGTGTGCTGGGGAGCATTGTAATAATATAAACTTAGTAAACGAACCAATTTCAACAAACTGTCATGTGCGAGAAGAACATAAAGGTAATTCAACAGTGTAACAAAGAGTATATCTTTTACATTAATGATTTATTTTCCCATCACTGCTCGAAATGATCAAAAATAATTGCACACGAGTCTGATGCTGCGGCAACATTTTGTCAAAATACATTATGAGTGTAGGGTTATGAAAATCCAATAAAATGGCATAATGTGTGTGTGTGTGTGTTTCTGTATAAGCGATGCATGTCTTCTCCCATCGCTGCCAGTCTCAGTTTCCAGATCTGAATGTGTAGGGACGCAAGTTTGGTTCCCTTGAGATCTTCAGGAAATCTGATTAAATAGAGCAATTATAATATATCTCTTTTTTTCTTGCTGCATAAATAGTTGGTTTGATTTTAATGGCTAGTCATCGATAGTGTTTTGGACGCAGTTGTATTTCTAGTACTGCAAATGACCAATCGGTTTGCGCTGTTAAGCACATTTGGACTGTATTTGAGCAATAGAGTTGGGCAGTAGATGACTTTGCACATAACCAAATCACGCCGGCTCTGAAATATAACCCATTTTATTTTAGGTGACACAGTGGCTGAGTAACATATTTGGTGACCAGCCTATTCCACACTATGAAGTGAACACTCGGACCACGGAAATCCTGTACCAGTTAGCAGAGTGTAGTGAAGCTAGATGTAGAGATGTGGTTCTGCTGACAGAGGATCTCGAGCAGAAAGCAGCAGAGTATGGTACAGAAGGTAGGTGAAACACAATTTGACATTTCCCACATTGTGTGTGATCAAAGTACACCTCACTTCAAATAAATACAAATTCTATTACAGTTATTAGGCGGTATACAATGTGTCAAATTTCAAGGAGTTTCTTTCGCTTAAATATTTTTAATAAGGTTTAGGGAACCGTCTTAGGGACAGGTTCACAATTATTTATGTCTGTCTTGAGGCATACGTGGCTGAGGATGATAACTAGCCTCAGAGTTTCAACTCTTTACTGCCATCTGCTGGTAAGTGTTAATATCATTACTAGTTAACCCTTTGCTGCCTAAGCAGAATTACCGCATTTAGGCATGAATAGGACCACTTTGTGTTTTAGCGCGTGTAGTTTGGCAGCCTCAAATCAGAAATTAAAACCCAATATATCTACAAATATGATATAATGTATTTTTTTGTTGAATGTATTATATTTTTTTCACATAAGCCACGCCTCCCCAAAAAATATTGAAAAATGTATAATAATAAATAATATATATTAAAAAAAAATGCCAATTTCGACCACTTTCCAAGTTATATATAACAAAACTTAGAGCATACAGGAGCTGGCAATTTTCCAAGGATTTCAAATCAGAAATGAAAGGAAATATCTTGTACAGTTACAGAGATACACAAGGTTTTACAATGCATGGTATTTTACAAAAAACAACCTCCGAAATGGCAAATGCAGACCAGCTCTAAGACTTTCCAAAAACTGAGACTGGAAACGGTAATACCCTGTTTGTGATAAAGTATATTTGTTTATGAGTATAGAGGTCACAAAAATAAAGAAATACCACACAAGATGTTGAGTAAAAAAGAAGCAACTTACAACTTGACAAAACTTTGATAGCAAGATTTTTATTTTCAAAACTAGAATAAAAAAAATCGCACACAGAAACAACGAAAGTAAACTAATAATAAAATACGTACCTTAATAATAATAATACAAATAATAATAACTAATACTACAGCTAAATTACTCTCCATCCTTTCACACACACACACATAGAAACAAAAAGTAAACTAACATAGCAATAATAATAACAACAACTACAGCTAAATAATGACTCCATCCTTTTTACACACAGAAACAAAGAAAACATAGAAAAACTAAACTAATAATAGTAATAATAAAATACATAGCTTATAATAATAAAAATGACCTGACAGCTAGGTAGGCATCAGATGCAGGTATTTAATTTTGCCTCCGACCATCTCCTGAGGAGAAATATTTTCCAAAAAGAACAAAAATAAAAAAAGGTATATAATTAAAAATAACAGTAATAAAAATAAATGATCAGATGCTGGTACAGTAGTTAGACTTGTCTCTATCTAGTTGTCCCCTGTCCTCCACGCACGCACACGTACACACACGCACACACACACACACACACACAGATAAACAAAATAATCATTCAAATTTTTTTTTTTAAAAAGCGGATATAAAGTAAAAAACTATATAAAAAAAAACTAAAAAAATAACAAGATGGCTAGTTAGTCCAAGTACTTACCTTTCAAATGAGTTGTAGATCAACACTCATGGACTTGTAGAACTGGAGACACAGACGTTTGAAATGGACAAATGTCTTTATGAATCCGCAGTTAACTCAGCTAAAATGTGATATGTTCTTGTAAGTCTAATATTATACGTCCCACCCATCCTGGCCCTAAACCAATTACATGGAGACGTGGCCTGTAGTCATGGCTATGACCCACGCAAAAAAAAACGAAAACAAGGTTGGTGATCGGATGGCCGAGATATGACATGAAAGGTCATCGATACTATACGATCGATTTTGAAGCACTGCGGCAGCATAGGGTTAAGCCCCTTTCACACTGGCATACTCTACCTGGGTCATGACCCGGTGTCATGCGGGTTGGCTACATGATTTCACACTGCTTTCTGAACAAGCAAGTATGCAATGCCCCGGAAGCAGCAACGTTCACATGCCCACCTTCCTGTTCAGACTTTCAAGATGGTGTGCTTGTTTTACGGATGTTTTCATCCAAGCTTCTCTGGATTGAATCGTTAGCCCAAATGTTGATTAGAGCAAATGTTTCTTCGTTGCTCCACGCCATCCCTGTAGCAATCTGGCTCATGGTATGACTCACTCAATCAACAGAAATATGGCTAAACAGAAATGACTTGCAAGTTCCTTGCGGAAGTGAAACCTTCATGCAGGCGTGGCTGTTTGTCACTTTGCCCGCTTAAGAAGTCCCATTTTGTCTCGCTCAACCCAGGTCAAAGCGAGTCGACACACATCCTGAGTGTCGCTGCCGACCCGGATCGAGTACGTGGTTTCACACTACGCAGGATTATGACTCTTGTAACCAGAACCTGGGTCGGGACCTGGGTAGGAGCGCCAGTCTGAAAGGTGCTTTAGATTCAAATGTCAACTTTTTTTTTTTGTTCTCTAATATGACATTGATTGACGCCGCATTACATTTTGCACACCTGATTTATAATTTGAAAAAAAAAAAAATGCTACTATACAAACTGAGCATTGATTATCTTCTGTTCTGTGTAGTATGTGACTAACCCCTGAACAGATGGATAGCCATTGTTTACAGCTGATTAGAAAACGATTCAGTACCATCAGCCAATCAGCTTCCAAATGTAGCGAGCGTCTATCAGTCTGTAGATGCCCACTGCTACTTCACGGCATCAACTGGGAATCAAATCAATCCGCGCAAGTACCAGCTTTTTTCACATCTATTGGACAACAAAGACCCAATTGGTCCAAATGTATTTTATTATTGGCCAAAACCAGCCAATCAATACTTAGAACCAACAAAAGCAACCAGTCCCGTACCTGCCATTGCCGCATCAGCCTGTCTGCTCGACTGGAGCTTGGCATCTTTCAACAACAACAAACCAAGACACAGACAGTTCAGTAATGTTGCTCCGTTAAGATATCTGGCCTTGTCCAGATCAGGGCTCTCCAAAACATTTCCCATTGAGGGTCCAGGAATCTCAACTACAAAAACTGGTCCCAGAGGAAAATTTTGGGGTCCCAGCGAATTTTTGTTTTCTTAATTTATTACAGTTTTGACGTTTTTTTTTAATAAGACCAAACAAACACTAAAAGCCACAAACGTCAGGTTATTTTCTGTCTAAAAGAACAAAGTGAAATTCCATAAAGGACAACCAACCATTCTACTCAATCAGGCATCCGCCACTGCTCTCGCTATTAAAGGAGACCAGGTTTTTAAACATATATATTTACATATATATTTTTTTATTAACAGTGCTGTTGTATACCCCCGCCCCATTAGTTTGTATGTATTTAAATTAATACTCAGACAACTGCAAACCTGGGAGTCTCGACATACCATGAGTGCATGCCCACATCCCTGAGAGCCTTGGTCCAGGTAAACTATAAGTAACTCTTGCAAATAAAGTCATTTGTTTAATAAAGTTATTTGTAATTTTTTCTCTCACTATGTATGTGATCCTTCATGAACATTCAGGGTCTTTTCTCAGCAGAAGGACCATTCCACTCAAGGTTTAGCAGGTAAAGTGATATAATTAACTACTTAAAGGTCTGGATGCTGGTTTAATTTGTTCACTTCAACAATTTAGAATAATGTTGGAACAAACACCAGGAGTGGAAGGGCCAACCTTGGACACCCCATCCCTCAATGCATGTAGATCAGGGGTGGGCAAAGTTCGCCTTTTCCTGCTCTTTGTTCCAACCACTTTCAATGCATTTAATTGAACCAATCTAGACCCTTAGATAATTATTTAATTTGACCTATTGTACCTGGAGTTGGATAGGCATCCAGGACTGCACTTGTACAACCCTATTGTAGAGGTATTTTGACTACTGCATGCTGTCAGTGCTGTGTAAATGTGAATGTAGCTTTTGCTTCTGTTTTCTGTAGGAAGTTATCTTCAGGAGCTGCTGTTGGAAGGTGTTGGTCTGTCTACCAGCAGCCTGTCCAAAACAGCATCTAGCTATCTGAATGCCCTGGAAGGGAGTGCCATGGCACTCAATACCAAGGATACCTCATTGGCAAGGTAATGCAGTTAGAACTGAAAACCAAAGCCTGAAGTACAGTGTGGTTAATTAGGGTCTTAACAGCACTTTCACTGTTAATCTTTTTGTTTTCAAGACCTTGACTTTCACCTGGATTTAATGTAATGCAAAGTCAGTAATCTAGTGGAGTAAAAGCTGTTTCAAAACTATACACTCAATAACAGATGAATTCCCATTCTGCATAAGTGATGCTGTATCTGTGTCTGTGGTTATAGTACACCATATTGACATACGGCCAAACCACATTGGTGAATAAACAGCGGTGCACTGTATTAAATGAGGACAGACATTTATATAGTTGCATTTTTTGTTTGTAGTTATGTGGCTGCAATGAATGACCTTACAGCAGACATCCTTGCAACTGAAAAGAAGAACCAAGAAATGGATCATGAGCTGACTATCCTGAGAAAAAAACTGACATCTGCTTTGGTACTGCGCAAAAGCTTGCAAGAGTAAGTGGAGATGGTGGGAGTCAAAGTAACTTGGCACTTGTTACCATTGAGCTGTACAGTACTTCCCAAGGTTCCAGAGAACTGTATAGAAATGATGTTGTGGCACCTCTTAGTGTTACTGAACAGGCTGACAATCCACGTATAATGGCAATAAATAGATATTTTTTATTATTTTGGTGGGTTAGGGTGGAATAAGAACCAGTAATAAAAACCTAACCCATTCAGTACAAGTACAAACTGTAGTTCATTTTGGCAACAAACTCCTATGTCTTACTTTGAGGTCAGTCAAGTCCGCCACTGTGTTGTTTAAATAACAGACCCCAATGTTTTGTTTGTTTTTCAAAGGGACTTGAGCAAAACTGAAGAAAACCAGGCGGTCGAGAAAGCTAGAGCTGAAAACAGGCTGCAAAATATGGATTTTTTCAAAGCCAAATCTGAAGACTTAAAATTCAGAATAAAGGCTGCAGAGGTCAGTAAAATGAGTATGTAAATAAACTGTCGGTGCAGAACTGTGTCTTTTCTGTTTAGAAAGCCATTAGACTTTGTAAAATCCTTGTCAGCATGTGGATGGTAGACATACCAGGGGAAGAGGTATGTGCCATAGAGAAGTCACCAAGGTAGGCAAATTGTAATTGAGGTTTTTCATGTGACGTCATCACAGCATGGCGCGGGCAATGACAATTTAACTAAGCGCGGTCGTTAAACTTTTGATTTTACAATGCCAGCTATGTGTTGTGCTGGGTACAGCAACAGAAAAGAACAACTTTGCCCTCCTGTCTGCTGAGACAGACAGGAGGGCAAAGTGGATTTCAGCCATTATCAGCAGCAAAAATGGATCCCGGTAACCCAAAGCTGAAGAAGACAAACTGAACTCCAACTTAGTCACATGTTTGTGTAGTGAGCACTTCATAAAAGGTGAGTATCAGCAATATATTGGTAGTTAGTTCTGGTCTTGCATAATAGATCAATTTGTCATGCGCATTAAAACTTGAACAAACTCATCCGATCTCGCGAAACTTATGTTGCTAGGAGACAAATGGTTGTTTACATACAGTATAGTCATTCCATGTGTGTAAGCAAAGTGGTGAATCCTGCTAAAGACTCAAACTGCAAAAAATATCAGTGCTTTAGGTCGTGCAAAGCAGTATCCCAATCAATTGTGTGCTGACTGTGGAAAGTTGTTCTGTATAACCTGCAATGTCACATTAGACCATACATGTAAGTCGAGTATTGATGTACATTTAAATTCTGATCGGCACCATAATGCCAAACACAAAGCAGAGACAGATCTGATATCAAAAGCAAAACGTCAGACAATTATCGTATCTATGTTTAATCGCAGTACAAGAAACTGGATAACCCAGTGTTAAGGGAGTACATTCAGAAGCAAATTCCAAACAAAGGTGGTCTTCCTTTTGCTAACAAGCTTTGCCAAGATTACTTACCCAAAGTGTTTGAAGTACACAGAAAGGAGCTGAAAGAATGTATGAAAAAAGCTGATTCTGTATGCAGTGTGTTTGACGAGTCAACAGATGACAAAGATAATTATGTACTGCATATCGTTGCTGTACCCCAAATGAGTGGCTCGGAAAAGCTACAATAATTTCTTTTGGACAGTCCTGTTCTTAATCTGGTAAATTATTTAACTGTATCACAAGCTGTCATCAAGTGCCTGACCAATTTTGATAAAGACTTTAATAAGGTGTCCGGGATAGTGACAGACAATGCAACATACTGTACTCGAGCATATAATCAGGTTCTACAGGGGCTACTTCCTAATTCGATGCATGTAACATGCAATGCACATATTGTAAGTCTGGCTAGCAATCAGTGGTGCGTTCATTTTTGTAAAGTCGATCAGTTCACAGCTGCAATGGAAAAAATGTTTAAACACTGCCCAGCTTGCAAACTGCGTTTCAAGGCTTTCTTTGCAGAAAAAAAGAGTTTAGTCCTGACCAAGTGCCTCTGTGTCCAGAACCAGTAGTGACACAATGGAATTCATGGTTTGAAGCAGTTCTGTACCATGCTGACCATGTACAGTGCCTTGCGAAAGTATTCGGCCCCCTTGAACTTTGCGACCTTTTGCCACATTTCAGGCTTCAAACATAAAGATATGAAACTGTAATTTTTTGTGAAGAATCAACAACAAGTGGGACACAATCATGAAGTGGAACGAAATTTATTGGATATTTCAAACTTTTTTAACAAATAAAAAACTGAAAAATTGGGCGTGCAAAATTATTCAGCCCCCTTAAGTTAATACTTTGTAGCGCCACCTTTTGCTGCGATTACAGCTGTAAGTCGCTTGGGGTATGTCTCTATCAGTTTTGCACATCGAGAGACTGAAATTTTTGCCCATTCCTCCTTGCAAAACAGCTCGAGCTCAGTGAGGTTGGATGGAGAGCATTTGTGAACAGCAGTTTTCAGTTCTTTCCACAGATTCTCGATTGGATTCAGGTCTGGACTTTGACTTGGCCATTCTAACACCTGGATATGTTTATTTGTGAACCATTCCATTGTAGATTTTGCTTTATGTTTTGGATCATTATCTTGTTGGAAGACAAATCTCCGTCCCAGTCTCAGGTCTTTTGCAGACTCCATCAGGTTTTCTTCCAGAATGGTCCTGTATTTGGCTCCATCCATCTTCCCATCAATTTTAACCATCTTCCCTGTCCCTGCTGAAGAAAAGCAGGCCCAAACCATGATGCTGCCACCACCATGTTTGACAGTGGGGATGGTGTGTTCAGGGTGATGAGCTGTGTTGCTTTTACGCCAAACATAACGTTTTGCATTGTTGCCAAAAAGTTCGATTTTGGTTTCATCTGACCAGAGCACCTTCTTCCACATGTTTGGTGTGTCTCCCAGGTGGCTTGTGGCAAACTGTAAACGACACTTTTTATGGATATCTTTAAGAAATGGCTTTCTTCTTGCCACTCTTCCATAAAGGCCAGATTTGTGCAGTATACGACTGATTGTTGTCCTATGGACAGAGTCTCCCACCTCAGCTGTAGATCTCTGCAGTTCATCCAGAGTGATGGGCCTCTTGGCTGCATCTCTGATCAGTCTTCTCCTTGTATGAGCTGAAAGTTTAGAGGGACGGCCAGGTCTTGGTAGATTTGCAGTGGTCTGATACTCCTTCCATTTCAATATTATCGCTTGCACAGTGCTCCTTGGGATGTTTAAAGCTTGGGAAATCTTTTTGTATCCAAATCCGGCTTTAAACTTCTCCACAACAGTATCTCGGACCTGCCTGGTGTGTTCCTTGTTCTTCATGATGCTCTCTGCGATTTAAACGGACCTCTGAGACTATCACAGTGCAGGTGCATTTATACGGAGACTTGATTACACACAGGTGGATTCTATTTATCATCATTAGTCATTTAGGTCAACATTGGATCATTCAGAGATCCTCACTGAACTTCTGGAGAGATTTTGCTGCACTGAAAGTAAAGGGGCTGAATAATTTTGCACGCCCAATTTTTCAGTTTTTCATTTGTTAAAAAAGTTTGAAATATCCAATAAATTTCCTTCCACTTCATGATTGTGTCCCACTTGTTGTTGATTCTTCACAAAAAATTACAGTTTCATATCTTTATGTTTGAAGCCTGAAATGTGGCAAAAGGTCGCAAAGTTCAAGGGGGCCGAATACTTTCGCAAGGCACTGTAAGTGACTACCGCGAGTTCATTGAACGTGAAATGGAGATTTCACCTGATACTCAAGTAATGGACAGACTGATCTCGCTTTTAAATGACATGAACTTGCCACTTGACATAGAGTTCATTGCTTGGAATGCCAAACCATTGATGAAAACCATCAAATCTTTCAAGATGTGTTCTGTTTCTATCCATCAATAGACACTGGGCAGACTCCAAAACAAAAGAAAAGCACAGCGAAGATGCAGAGCAGAATGCGTTTTTACAAGCAGTATTCAAGAAAACAGCAGACAAGCTGAAGGAATACTACTGCAGCACTGAGGAGAGTGTTGCCAGACCAGCTTGATGAGGACCAAGGTTCACGCAGCCTGGACTGTATGAAATCAGTTAGGGTATTTGATGTGAAACAAGCGAATATGTTATCGGAGCAGGTGCTCCCACTGGAGGAAATCCCTATGTTTGGCCGTGAAGTTAAAACACAACTTGCCCCCATACACATTTTTTGCAAGTGAATGCAAGTTAAATGATCTTGGAGAGTTTTAGGATTCACCTTCAGCTCTACAGCGTTTTCCAGAGTTAGCAGAGACAGCAAAGTGATCACTATCAATCTTGCCTAATTCTGTGGATGCCGAGCGTGCGTATCTCGGTACGGACAAGTCTTCACAAAGCAAAGACAGGGCATGAAGGAGACCAATGTAGCGGGGTGTACTGCACTAACATTCAACACGTTTTATATTGTTCCAGCATTTTTTTCTTAAACAAACAGGTCTACTCAGGCTTTTCCAAATTACCGCTATTAATAAAGGCCCATTATTACTTTTCTGCGATTTTCCAGGTCTTGTCCGCAACTCAGCCACAATTATTTGAAGATCATCCCGCAATTCAAGTAGGTCCTTATTTATAACATATTTAAATGCACAATAATGAAAACTGCATTCAACTACATGTAATTTTAGGCTGCTAGAACACTGAACAGAAGTCGTTATGCACATACCTTAACATGTTGTTAATGCTGTGCTCATTTTTGCACAGCATAGAGTCCAAGTACAATTTCTTATCTTAACCGTTTAGGTGTCACTTGCTGAAGCTGATCTTACAGGAATAAAGAATCTACAGATTCTAGTTATTGATGCTTCGTAGAACAAGTTTTTTTTTTTTAATCACCATAAAGTTATGATACTCTAGTCTACCAAAAATGTCATATACATTGTTTTAATTGCAAGTCTATTTGTACTCCAAAAGCGCTGTCCGATACAACTAAAAAGTTTTATTCAAGCACATCATATCAAACATCTGCACAGCCGAAAAACTGTATTTAAGTGAACAATTAAACATAAAAGGATTTACTTTCTAACTTACCACATATAATGTACTACTTCCAAAAATCTAAAAAACATAATAAAATAAACATTTTAAAAGAAACTAGTGTGTAAATAGGTATATGTACATACAAAACTGTAAAAACGAAAGTAGTTTTTAATTTAAAACAAGGTAACGTGTTTTCTCTTGCGTGTGTCATTCAGTGCAGCACTGAATCCAGGTTGAGCTGCTGCAGCCTGCAGCTTTGCAGTTTTCTGATCGGGGCAAAGCAAGGGCGTCTAGATGACATGGTCTGCACACACACACACACCCATGCTACCCAACCTAGTGGTATGGCCCCACCCCAGAACAATACAGATAACGTGAATGCACAGGACCAGATGAAACAAAAGTCTGCCAACCTGAACTGACACTACAATATATTGAACTTACATTCACGAAGAGATACTATTTACATTTTTTCAAGTACTCAAGTAATAAATGCTCGAGTAATTATAATTATTTTGAGTACCCGAGTACTCTAACCCACCCCTAGTTTGTATGCGGGCGTCATTATTATTTATTATTTGAGACCGATGAAAAGCCGGTCTTATAAACTGTAGCTGACGTGGATGGGTTTAAATCCCCATCCCCATAAAATCTCGTGGGAATGCGGCTGAAGCCTTAATAAGGTAATTGTTTAATGGGTAATTAAGGCTCCAGCCACAGAATATAAAAGACCCACTCTGGGCTCATTGAATGAGGAGCGTAGGAGAGCTTGGAGAGCCTAGGAGAAAGACATAACTTTAGAAAGTGAGAGTGAATGCTACCCGATTGAAAGGTGCTCATTTTAGCAACATCATTATTGTTTGTGTTTGTTTTACTTTGGCCAATGTGCCCTTTTCTTTGTGTGTTTTGTTTATAGTGTTTGATTTATTAGTTAATAAAAATACGTCTGCGACATTTAAAATACAGCTGACAGTCATTTAAACAAATGACAGCATTCTAGCACTGCTTCAGTCAACGAGATCTGTCAGGGTGAAAAGGGTGAAACTACAGTACTAACGGACCACTGAGATGACTGAAAGTGACCCCTAGCCATTCAGAGCAGAACTAGGATGGGACAGTGTGACAGAGATCGAATGATTCTTGGTGTTAGATCTCCCTCCTGACCTGTGAGGGCGCTGTGTAAATGGAACAGAGTACCCTTGACTAAATGGCATGACAATTTATTCCTTGGGTTAGGTGGAAGTCGGCCATCTAGAAAAGGGGCGGAGCTACGGTACCCAAACTCAATGACCCGGACGGGAAACAGCGTGGCATCCGCGGATTGGAGGAGCGGATGCGCTCCTTAACCTAGGGGTCATGGGGGAGGGTATATAAGGGGTCGTAGTGTAAGTGATCTGTTTTTTGGTAAATGGTTAGATACAACCTACAAGGAGCCTGTGTTACATTGCTGAAAACCGTGAGTTTAAACATGTTTATTGCTGTCTTTCAGGGTAGTAAAAAGCACCGTGGGTGCACAGTAGGAGGTCACAAATTCCATGTATCTGGCACTTATGAGTCCATCTTTCTAATTCCTGTGACTGGAGGTGAGAAGTGAGCTCTGCGGTTGCAAATACATTACATTTTGGTGCGGAAGATAACGTTTTTGCATAAGCCGCCACAGTTATTTTGACTGGCAGTATGCCGGTGTAGTCTGCTGGGGTCACATGACTGCAACACTCAATAGCCCCTCTATGTTACTACCACTTGTTTTCATCAAGGCTTGCATTATTGGGATGACATGATGCAAAGAGCAATGCATCACATCCAAAGCCTTCCTTTGTGGTTTTGTAATCCCAAGCCATTGTGCGTTTTAAAGTATAATACTGGCCTCTGATCGTGCTTGCCTATGATGCAAGGAGCCAACCATACCAATTTATTCCCTATGGTCTACTATTGCTGCCTGCAAAGTTTATTGCTGTCTGGTTTACAGTTTAAGAGCCTTGTTAAACTATAAATCGGACAGCTAATCCATTTACTGATAACCAAAAACACTTGTTACACACAGTACACAAGTTAAACATAATACACAGGACACAATACCTTTCTAAAAGTTTGCTCACACAGGTTAAACACAGGCTTCACACAGGCCTCACAGAGGCAGACAGCCTATCTCCAAACATTTTATCCTGCTTTTTACCCTAATTTCATTAGTCAGGTGTTTCCCATCCTGGTTCTAATTTTAACCGCAAGGCATTCTGGGAGATGTAGTCCCCCTACTCTGCCACAATATTCTTATTTAATGTGGCAGGTCCAAAGCATACAATTCTGACCACCACCTGCCACTGAAACGGGACCCGGTCTGCTGCAAGAATCGTCAGTCACTCTACAGAACAGTCCTGCTTAAATACCCTTGAGTAGAACGTGCTTGAATTGCTAGTAGACTGTAACCCATTCTATTAACAATGGCTTGGTTTACATGCAAAAATAAAAACAAGTCTCACCTTTTTGTTGTGCTATTTTGGTAGGACCTTTCGGGCAATTTGGGTTTACATGTAGCTTTCTTCTAGAAAGAGAAATGCTCCTTCGAATTTCAAATGACCTTATTTGGCCTTGCATGACTACTGATATTGCACAGCTTTCTTAAAATGAGTTTTCAAGAAGTTTTTCCATCGAGAGCACTTTGCACTATCCATGTATTAATTGCTAAACATTTTTTGACGTCACATATATTTATATACATATTATACACGTACATATATATTATATACAAGGTTTTCTACTAAAGGGTAGCTTCAACAATTCTGATCCTTATGGCAGTCTACGAACGGAGCTCATATTCATTACTTTAGGTTAATGATATAAAAGATATCCAGTCAATGTTTAGTACAGTACATTTAAAAAATGCTGGTAGTAAACCTACAATAGGCTATCCTACTCACCCACGTTTCTCATTACATCATGTTATTATATTAATAATAATACATCTGAATGCCTTTAAAGCTATATTACAGAATGCTAGGCCGTATTTACACGCTAATGGAATTTGCAGAATTGCAGATTATGGAGAAATGTAAGAAAATCTCTAAACACACCAAAAAAAAACAGAAGAAAGGAAAGAAGGTACAATTGAAGTGTGCAAGTACTGCGGAGTGACTGTACATATTGTGACAGAAAAAAAACAAAGTAACCGAAAAAAAATCATTTCATACAGTATATAAAAAATGAAGCTAAAAATAAGCACTGAAAAATGAAATTAATAAAAGTGAAATACTGCCTTTAGTTATAGTAGATAGTTGCACAAGGTTACGTCACAAACGCTGAAGTCTTGTGAACATATAGTACGGCTTTTGAAGCTGTTACCATGCTCATTATTTTTAGTGCAAGGAGGCGATTTACCCACCCTTTTTAGCCGTACCCTGTTTTGGCTGTGCTCTAGTGAGAGAAATGTGTGATATATGCGTGCTGCTTCACATATTCATGACAATGGAGAGAGAATTTGGATTTTCTAAACTGAATGTAAACCAACCTAGTGGTATCAAATAAGGCAAGTCCATACAGAGTTCTGCTTTTCCAATATTAGGCTGCGTTCAACCCTGCATATTGTTTTAGCCACACAGTTTACCAATATTCAGGAATGTTTGCATAGTTGAACGTGCCCCTGGTAAACTAAAACAAGGATATTTCATATAAATTCTGGAACTTTTGAAGAACATGTGGGTAATAGATTATATTTCTGGAATCTAAGTTATGATACATAATTACCTACCGAATAAGTAAGGACTGAAACTATTTTCCTCTCCCCACAGAATCAGCTGTCTGCAAGCAGGATGGAGCCCTCCTTATCTCACCAGGCCCTACTGGATCTTTCAGAGGTCAGGAAACTCCATTATGTGAACTCTGTAGAAACAGAAATGTTACACGTTCACATTTTTGTCATCTTTTCAATGTTGTTTTTTTTTTTTTTCTTAATCTTAACAGAAACTGGCCAAGCTGAAACAAGAGACCATACCTATGAAAAAGAAGCTGGAGTCCTTCCTAGACTTAACTCCAGTAAGAACAATCGCATTGGCTTTTCACCCATTTTCAAAACTGAGAATGGAGCAAGTTGCTGCAAACTCATTTATAGTCCTTTTAAATGGGGTTATAAGGCATTGATTGGTGGGGTGCTACAATAAGAATAAAAACTTTAAAATATTCTGGAAGTAATATTTTTTACTACTCATTATTCTTATAATGAACTACACATTTCAGTAAACCCAGTTAGTATACAGACAGTTGCTTCTGAAAGACACAAATGCACACGTCAAATGAATCAAAAAGCACTTGCAACACAGATAGCTGTTAAAAGTACACCATATGTTTTATTACAACAGTAATGAGTACAAAACTTCACAAATAAAATAGAAAAACACTGAAAGGCATTGGCTATAATGTGTATCTACTTTATTTAGTTAGTTTTTACGTAAAAATGTCAAACAAGCAAATAAATATTTGAGAAATGTAGAATACTAGGGATTCCACATTCTCATGACACATACAAGACCTCTGATGTATTTCCCTTTAATATGATGATGAGATGTATTTATCAACATCATATTTCTGTTCACTTAACCCACCATTGTGTTACTGATATGCAATATTCCACAGGCAGCTTCAGAATATTGGTCTGGTTTAATTTTTTTTTTTTTGTCTTCACAGAATCCGTCTCTTGCACAAGTTAAGATTGAAGAAGCTAAAAGGGAACTAGTAGGTGTCTAATTTCCCTAAGCCTGTGTAGTGGCTTCATAATGGAGATCTTTGAGTTTTGTCACTGCTTAGACTGGCTCAGAGAGAATATGCATGATTTTAGGGCACTAAAGACTTTCACCTACAAAATAAGCCAGTGCACTCACATACTGAGGGTCATTATGATCATATGAATATTTGTAAAATTTCTATAGTCAGCAGTAACAGATTATATATCCAGATGCACTCGGAGGTCTGTCGAGTTGCTGGTTACTTTTCTTGATCAGCAGTTCAGTCTTGATCCTGGCAGTCTTTGGTTTGCAGCCGCAGCTCTTGCAGGCTTTCTCAGATACCTTTGAACTGCACAAATCTTCCCATAAAACAAGTTGGCCCTTTTTTGCAATGCCTATACAAGTTTGATTAGGGGATCTGTCACCTGAGGCTTATATTCACTTCAGTGCTACACAAAGGAAGCCGTGTGGGGTCCGGTGGTGTTCTGTAGCAAAATGAGTTAGCATGGTTGTTGGTGACATTTTTACTTCACTTAAGCTATAGTGACAAAGTTTGGAAAACAAGGACATTACTTGTGATGAGAATTCTATTTTGCCAAAGGACCGCTCCAGAGTACCACTTTATTTACTGCATAGTGTAGAGTCCTAATTGTTTTTCTGTTTCTTTGTATTTAAGGCTGCCATTGATGCTGAACTTACAATGAAGGTGGACATGATGGAAGTAGCAATGCCCGATCAACATGCGAGGCATATGATTTAATGACAGATTTTAAGATGCTACTATTACTTTCCAGTATGAATTGTAAAAGGGCAATGAATTGTAAGCACATTTGTAAATAAATACTGATTTAAAAACATACCTCTCTTGACTACATTTTTCATATCAAACCTGTATGGATACTGACGTAATTGGTTTATTAATCTCTCCATTTGATTCTGAGTCTAAATATTGGAAAGTGGGTTTATATGACAAGTGAAATCTCTGTGGTATCGGGTCCAGGCTATACCACTGCCGGCCGTGGACGGGAGTTCTCAGGGAGGCGGCGCACAATAGGGCGAGTGCCGCCCGGGGTGGGGAGGGCTTAGGTCAGCCAGGGTGTCCTCGGCTCACCGCGCACCGCGCGTGTGTTCATCTTCATCTCTCCTGAGCAGGGGTTGCAGCGGTGAGCCGAGCTTAAAGTTGGGCATTCCAAGTCTCGCACTTGGAGACCACAGTCTCCATAGCTAGTATAAGACTCTAGGACTCTTTCTTGGATCTCATCCTCTCAGAAGACTGTATTGCTTGATAAGCCCTCTGAAATATCGTTGATATTTTGGGTGATAAGGTGATTTTATAAGTGGTAGTTAAATGTGTGCCATTGATGGTGGATTGAATGTGTATTTTTTGGATTGCTATCTGTCTTGTATAAAAATAAATAAATACAAACATATTTTTTGTAATGTTACTTTTTTGTAAGATTGCTACCACGATGTCAATTATTAATTTGAGAATTTACAGAAAATGTACAATATTACAATGAATCCAGTTATTTTTGTAGTTAATCCCACAACATTGAGTGCATTTCTGTTTGCAATTAACTAATCTTGGTTTACCTTGCCTAAAATAACATTAGGTAGTTCAGATTTGGTGCTAATTAGGGTCTGTGAAACCAGCCGTAAAAAAGAGGCGATACAAGTCGACAGACCTGAAGAGAGGAAATGTATGTGTACTATATACAGTATTTGACAAATATTTGATTAATTTAATGCAAGGCTTTTCATTTATTTCTTTTTTTATAATGGGTACCCAGTTCCAGATGTTATTATTGAATCTATTCAGTCTTGAACAAAGAAGACTACGCGGCGATCTGATTCAAACATTCAAAATCCTAAAAGGTATAGACAATGTCAACCCGGGGGACTTCTTTGACTTGAAAAAAGAAAAAAGGACCAGGGGTCATAAATGGAGATTAGATAAAGGGGCATTCAGAACAGAAAATAGGAGGCACTTTTTTACACAGAGAATTGTGAGGGTCTGGAACCAACTCCCCAGTAATGTTGTTGAAGCTGACACCCTGGGATCCTTCAAGAAGCTGCTTGATGAGATTCTGGGATCAATAAGCTACTAACAACCAAACGAGCAAGATGGGCTGAATGGCCTCCTCTCGTTTGTAAACTTTCTTATGTTCTTATGTTCTTATGTTCTTATGTTCTTATGTTCTTATGTTCTTATGTTCTATCCATGCCTTCCTCTCTCTCTCTCTCCGTATATATATATATATATATATATATATATATATATATATATATAGATTTACTCTATATAGTGTCTTGGCTTCATGCTGAAAACAAGTAGTCAAGAATAAAACATTATATTTGAATATAGGATCTAGAAACAAGCAAAGACACAACATTAGCTCTAATTAATATTATTATTATTATTATTATTATTATTATTATTATTATTATTATTTATGTCTGCTAAGAAATAAATAATAATAATAATAATAATTAGAGCTAATGTTGCAAACATTAATAAAAGGTAAACTATTGAAAATGATACAACATCCATTATTATTAAATAACACAGGAAGTAATTTACAGTAAAATACCGACAGAGTACATGTATGAATTAGATAAAGCCATTACAAGTACTGGTCAGGCCCTGGAGCCACGAATGTGGTTTGTTCATACAGATACAAAACAGGACCAAAGGCGGAGTATTAAGGTTAAATTTTTTTGGTTTGGTTTTGTTTTTCAATCCTCCACGTCGGAAGGGGGCGCGGTATTCTGGGCATCCTGAGCTACTGTAGCTAAATTTACTTTTTTGACTGACGTCATTGCCCATGACTGGCCAGGCCGGAAGTAACGCAGGGTGTTCTGAACAACGGCTGGTGGTGACATTTTAAACAAGTAGAACAAGGTACGCGAGGAAGGAGGAGGTTAAATAAATCGGGCTGTAATCTGGTATTTATTTGGTCTATGTTTATGGCCTCTGAAATAATATGTTGTTATTGAAGGCGGGAACGTAAAAAAAAGTTCATTTTATTTCCAGGTAAGTTAATCCTCTTCCATTTTGTCAGAAATTTATAGAGGGAAAGCTTCCAGACAGGTCGAGCAGCTAGTTTCACTGTTTTAACTTTTCCCACCGCCGCTTCATATTGAGGTTTACGTTGTTGTTTTAGGTTTTGCAAAATGTGCTTTAAATAATAATTTGAATGATTGATAGCGGTGCAATAGATTACCAGCTTTGTTTGTTGTTATTTTGCTGTATGCACCGTATGCGTTGGTGATTGTATGTATGCACAGCCAAGGGAATTGATGAGACAAGGGACTCGGGGACTAGCGCGGGCCTGTCTGGGTTTGCAATAATGTTTAGATTTGTATTTTTTATTTTTTTTTAAAGGCTGGATGACTATATCCCCGTGACCATTTTTACACAGTTCCATGTAATAATTGGTTAGGAGATAACATATTAAGGCCCAGGGTGATTGTTTGGTTGCCGTGGGTTCTTGATAGTTTGGGCCTCTGCATTTTGCATCGAGCAACAAAACGGATGCAAATACCCTTTTGCTGACGATAGAAATGTACTGTTTAGTAATAATCGACAGGTACAGCAACATTTATCAAAACTAGGCGAGTAGCTACCGTACTCCGTGAGTACAGTATACACGCAGCATATTGTACCATAATTTTTCCTTTACTTGACATATTTTAGTAAGATTTTTTGTGAACATTTTATGATTAAGAGGTTTAAACTGTTAGCTAAACCTTTTTTATGGAACACTGTATCCGTGGTTTAAATAATTACTTTGTAGTTGAGCGTTGTATTGTTTTAAATATCGGTATTTGAGGCCCTTTTAAATGTGCAATGGAAAGGCATTTTAAACTGCATCAGTTTTCTGTGTGTTGAGACGCAGAATACCCAGCTGGACTGCAGACAATTGAGCCAATGCCTCATAGACAGCCATAAATCTAGCTAGTACTGTAAATGAAGTGCAGTTTTCAAATGCTGCCCGTTTTAAACCACAAATCAGTGCACTATTCTTTTAAAGCTGCATTGAGATTTAAGGTTCAATGTGTTCAGTACTTGTCATATATGCAACATAGTTGTCATATGTACTCTGGTGATAGGTTACAGTGTGTTTTATTTTAATGAAAAGAACGTGTTTGCGTACAGTGGTTATATTTCAGGAATTGAAGTAAGACTCCTAGTATTACATCAGTTAGATTTACGGTTTAGCTTTACCAACATGTTTTGTGACCAACATTAGTATTCATGTCTCTGTCTTGACCTGGACACACTTTACCAAACACTACCTTAATCTGGGTTGTAAAATGATCTGTACACGGTGAAGAGGTAAATGGATCAAAAATTGGAATGTTTCCGCTTGCAAATTATATTCTTTTATCATTGAAGGATGCTAAAAAAAACAACAAACCCTGTTACTGTACACTAGAAACTACTTATTAGTTAGATACTATTGTTGGAAAGTATGCATTGATCTAGGCTTTATATACACACAGACATTTGTTGTAAATATGTCCTTAGGGGACACCTGGTTGAATGTTTTAATGGTCTAGCTATTGCATTGTCACACATTTACACCAGCTTTCCAGAACTTCTTGAAGTCTAATGTGTTGGGTGGCTTGTGGTCCACAAGGTTTCTTGAGTGTGAAATTGAGATATAAGAAAAGTTCATGGAATTGTAGAATTAAAAGTGGGTATGTGGATCGATTCTGAAGTGGTAATGAACTGCTTGCAAGCAGTACTTGATATATATTAAGAATTTTAGACCTCAAACACAATGAATCTACATGAACACCCTCTTGAAACTTACCTGCTGAGTTCATGAATAATAATTCTCACTACTAAGATACCTCCCTTGACGGTTAATCTGACATACCTTGGTACAGACTGCGAAGCACTGTAAGTGATTTCTTGTAAGATTTCAGAAATGATGTTGCATACAGTACAAGTAAGTTTGAACTTGTATTTTCTAACACTGAACAATAGTAAATTTCCACATACAATTTTGCAGTCTCACTTTCCTGATATAATGATTATCGCACTGCAATAGTAGCACCATTGTTTTAAGCAGAATTTTAAATATAACTGAATATAAGTGTCTTTTTCTCTCTGTATGTATGTATGTATTGCAGCAATGCTTTCCACTAGGAAGCTACATTAGAGCGAAAGGATACAGTGGCATGTTAATCTTACCGTGTCCAACAGAGAAAGCATGGTGGACTGGTCACACAAGATGGAGACTTGTGTTGCCTTGTAATCCGTGGTCATGTGAGAGAAAAACCTGCTGTCGACAAGGTGCCAACATTCTGGCAACAAAATAATGTAAACCAATCGTTGTCTGTGAGAAAAGCCAGTGCTGCTGGTGTACTGGCAGTTTTAGATGAAGAAATAATGTCTAGGCGATATAATATGTAATTGACCTACTGCACCTAGCCTATATTCAAAGGCAGAAATCAAATTAATATTTTACTTACCAGAGAATTCCCTCAATTACTGGCATGGCTTTTTAGAGGCAACTTCTGTTATGTATTTTTAAATGGTCATCGTATTTCTAAGTCATGTGTTCACAATTTCTTTCCTTTTTTTTTACCATGTGACAAAACTATCAAATGTGATTGGTTAGTATTTACAGAGATGCCAACTGCTACGATTTGGTCATAGCAGCTACTATTTTGGAGGTTCTACTGTGGCGCTAAGGTGAAGGGGTATAATACTACCATTTTTATTAAATAAATAAATGATGGATACTCCCTGAACGTTTATGAAATATTACTTAAATACCATGTGTCTGTTTTCCTGTTTAATTTAACGAATTTCTTGGTTCTTAAATAACTATTTCACTGACATTTTAACTGACGTACTAAAAGCTCTGGGTTGCTTAGTAACCAGTTTAGGTGTCCTTCAGAAACTGCTGCTCAAATGTCGCCCTGCTATCATTATCAATCGCACGTTTACTTGGTTGCTTGTCAGTAAGGCTGTGATTAAGTCATGGTGGACACGGATTCTGTGATTTTAATAGAGAACATTGAACTTTACCAACACAACTTGAAATTCCACCTTAACCAAAAAAAAAAAAAAAAACGCTTTCACGGTTTAGTTAATGATGTTGAACTAGCTCGGTTGCTTTACTTTGCAATGTAGCCGTTAACTCTTTGAATTTTTTTTCAGCGCTGTCAATTGATTTAAACATAGCAACTCTACTGCCCGATTTTCTCAACTTGCAGCTGCATTTTTCAATGTCTGTCGGGTTTTATACCCAAATCAAGCGAAGTATCTCGGCATAGCTGAGAAAGCGGCGTTTTTGAGTCCATTCTACTGTTTGAAGACAACTGTGTAGCACAGCGTGAATACCGTGCTTACTACGAAATTGTCAGTGAAATGAAATGCAACATTTACCAGTTCTGGAAAAACATGGAAATGAGATTCCCAACTCTTGCTGTAATCATTTTCTGCGTAAAAAAAATGTACTTCGGTATGACCGGCGCTCCACAAAGGCATCAAACATGTACAACATGTTGTATCAGAATAATATGTAAACAAACAAACAGTAAAATAGTGACAAACTGTACCACAGCAGAAGCAACAGATGCACACCAAGTCTTTCAACTTCAAATGTTACTTTTTAAAGGTATGTAAAACCTACAGTTTTTGTTTGCTGTCCTGTAGAAACCCAACCAAATCTTATGTAAAACGAACATGTGTTTATAGTTGTGTATGCTGTGACGCTTACCGATTTACAGGATTAAAACTTAAACCTGATGTTGTGTAATAAATATTTAGATTAATTTTTCCCCTTTTCCTACTTCTACAGACAGACCAATTTTATGTTTATGTAGGTACTGCATATATTTAAAAGTTTAATTTTCATCCCTGTGACTAAACACACCATTTCCCCCATCCTCCATGATTTTGAACAAATTTACCATGACTGCACTGTGATTTTTAGTACATATTTGTGACAAAATCCCAGCCTTATCAGTTATTAAAATGGGAATCATAAATCAAACAAATGTCACTCTCCTCAGTCAAAAAGATTGAGGTTGGCTTGTCAGAAATATCGAGAGGAATTTATCACAGAATGGTCGTTAATTAAAAGAAGTAGTGTGTCTCAATCTATGTCTACTGTGAATACTGCCGGACTGACTTCTCTGAAACGTGGTGGGTGTCATGACTGTCGCTTTATAAAGTTTTGAGGTTGAATAATTCAGTCTAGGTTTGATAGCACTTACTCTTCATTTCTGATATTTAGATCCAGGATAAATAGAATTCCAAATTTCAAAAAAAGTGTAAGTATTTTTATTGGGGTTGTTAATTGCTAAATGCCATGTGTTTACAATTACCAAAATGATAGATTGAACAGCAAAAATTAGGGCATTAGCTTGCCAGACCCAAAGAACCGTTTAATTTCTAGGGCTAGCACCCACTGGCCTTTAAATAAATAAATCTGCTGCTAATGTGCTACTATATTTCCACTACTATGCTACTATTTTCTACTTTCATAAGTTGGCATCTCTGTATTGAGTTTGTTGCTTTTGTATTGGCAGTGAAATAGAACAGTGTCCTAAGCGTGGCAGTGCGGTTCCAGCTTGTCACACAAGGCAACACATGGCCAACAAAAGTTGATTGTGTGACCACGTCTTAAGAGATGCGGCCAACATCTAACATAGTAGCATGGTCTGATGGAAATGGTCATTTAAATTAATGTCCATTTGCTATAATCGCTGTAAAACATGTTGAGATGGAAAAATACAATAGTTAATTCTCATCTGGTGGTGTTGCCTCAAGGGAACTTACTAAAACCATTATCAAAGTGTAGGCTGGCCCACTTCAGCAATCTGCTGTCAGAGGTGAAATGTGAGTAAAACATTTCCTTTTTTATTTTAATGTAGGCTTGCCCCTGTGACGGATTCTATCAACGTTCCCCAACCCCTAAGCCCTAGTATTCCCCTGTGCTCTATGATCTGACCAGGGAGGGCCTGGCAACCGACTGACATGAAGATGGCTGATGCGGAGAAGTCGGAAGAGCTTGTCAATTCCAAGACCCCTCCAGAAACCCCTTTGGAAGTTGCAGCAGGAGACAAGACCCTGAAAACAGAGACCTCCCCCTCGGAGAAGGAAGGAGACGGTCTCCTCCAGACCGACCCAGGTCTTCTTTCCGCCATGCCTTGCCTTCTAATGGAGCTTCGACGGGACTCTCCTGAGTCACAGCAGGCCTCCACGGAGAGCGAAAAACAGACGCCCAGCCGGACCTACGAGAGCGACTCCTCCAACCACTGCATGTTGTCGCCATCCTCCAGTGGCCACCTTGCTGACTCAGATACACTGTCCTCTGCTGAAGAGAACGGGGCACCCCGAGCAGGGGCTTCCTGTGCCGCAGAAGGGGGGGACTCCAACTCTGGGGCCGGGGGGGTGGTGGTGGCAGGGGGCAGGAAGTCGAGGCGTTCGCGGTCTGAGAGTGAAATGTCTTCCACGACCTCCATGGCTGCTAAGAAGAACCGCTGGCAGGCGACTGGGGCAGATAAACAGAATGGCCGGCTAGCCAAGGTCAAGGGCCACCGGAGCCAAAAGCACAAGGAGCGTATACGACTGCTGAGACAGAAGAGGGAGGCAGCCGCCCGGAAAAAGTACAACCTGCTGCAGGACAGCAGTACCAGTGACAGCGACCTGACCTGCGACTCCAGCACCAGTTCCTCCGATGACGACAAAGAGGTGTCAGGAAGCGGCAAGACAATCACAGGCAACATCCCAGGTATGTTTAAAGAGAGTGCCATTCCAAGTATAGCACAGCCCCTTAACTAGTTATAGATCTTTTTTGAGGAAGTGCACGACATTTTAAAAACTGATTCAGTTTTACCTTTTAGTGTTTTACCTTAGGGAAAGTACTGTCCCAGTATACAATTTTCTGCACTTGTATTTCCTTAAAGTGCAGTAAGATAAGAGAACTATTTGCACACTAGCCAGTACTGAATGGGTCATTTAAAGCTCTTTTGATAATTATATTTCTAGCTAAGACAGATAGGAAATGTTTTAGTATTACATTTGTAGTTTTGACAATTGAATAGCTACAAAGTCACCCAAAAAGTAAAATATCAAGCTGCTGTTTTCCCAGCAGCAATGGTAAAACACCTTCTGAAAGGTAAAGAATTATAGCCCTTGCAACCATCTGCTAAAAGTTCTTCTGTGCATTTTTTTTTTTTGCATGTACCATTAGCACTGATAAATAAGGCAAGGGCCAAACTTACTCTTTTTAGCAAGAGGTTTGTTAATAGACAAATATTTGGTAAGTTGGTACAGGGCTCAACTCGGCCTCGTTAACCGAGAACATTGCCACGATCCATTGAGGTGCATTGCCCCCTTTTAACCTCCTTGCATGAATTACTGGGGGATTTATTTATTTTATTTATTTTTTGTAACAGTTGTTTTTCCCTCAAGGCAATTGCACGCTGGATCCACTGCTGTCACCTTTAGTGCATATAACGGCTTGAATTTTTAAATGATTCTAATTTAAAAATCCACTTCACATACAACAGTTATGCGTTTGGTTTGTGAGGTACAATAAGTTATTTTCATACGCTACAGTTGTTTAAAGAAACAGATTTTCTGTCTAAAATAACAATAAAATCCACAAAAGCAAAATTCCATAAAGGACAACCAACCATTCTACTGAACCAGGCATCCCCCCACTGCTCTCGCTATTAAAGGAGACAAGGGGCTATATTTATCAATCGTGCGTACGCACAAATTTAATTCTGAACTGTGCGTACCCACAGTCTAACTAACAAAGTATGAGATTTATCAACATACAACTTTACGTAGAAATGTTCTTAGACTCACGCACACTCTGGACCGTGCGTGTGATCGTGTCCTTGTGTACATGTTACCATGTGGCGAACTAGTTTTTCCAGAGTGTACAGTTTTGTATTCATGTAGAAACCAGGATGGTATTTAAGTTTGAAACTGTGGCAGTTTAGATATTTTATTTTGTACTAAATAAATGGCAAGTCTGAGGTCATTCTTTTTATTAATCCCATAATCCAATATGGAGCATATACAACAGTCTACGAAAACTTTGTTAAGATCTACAATAGCTGAAGTAATATTCTCTGTTCAATAATAAACTAACGTTACTGAAGAGGTTGATCATGGCAGATAAACGGTTAGGGCAGATATGTGACGAGCGGATACGGAACGGATTACTGTAGTTTTGAAGTCTGTTGTCTTCGTTAACTTCATATTGTTATATTGCTTTTGATTTATTATGAAATAATCATTTATTTATTGCGTTTAGAAGTAGCTTCAGCTACTTGCTCTCTGCAGTATAAATCTGATTTCATTTTTTTCATTCTGTTCATATTCAGATAGCCTAAGCCTTATTTCCCCATGTGTTGTATAAATCCAAGATTACAAATATTATCCTCTATATATTTAAATACCTTGAGTTATTTGAACCTGTAGCAAAATAAATAAATCAGTAATTAATAAATAGATGGATCACCTTGGATAAAGGCAGCAGCTAAAATAAACAATGTCGTCAAGTTACCCATTATAGCAATATGCAACGAAAGTAAAACTATGCAACTAAATTGAGGAATACTAACTAACTTATGAATAGCTTCATTATCAAACGATAATCAAGGATACGAGTTTGTCACGGAGGTCACGGAAAAAAGTGAATTTGAACAAAAGTCTGTGAAATCTTGGAAGTGGATATAAAAACACATTTGATTAGAAACTTCCTTTTATTTACTTTTAAAATGCAGTATGTCATGCACTAAATACAAATCTGCAAGTATCTGTAAATTGGTTGGTTTGTATGCACACAGCATTTACGTCAGCGAATGAGATTTGTATTTTGTAGCTGAAAGAGCATGGAAATGATAGGGATGAGAAGTTTAAACTCTTAAACGTATAAACTCTAAAGAAGTGGTTAAACATTTAATATGCTAGACGATTAACCAGTCACGTGACAAATGTCACCAAACGCCTGTTTTTTATGCATTCATTTTAGTAATTTATCATCAGTCCGTCGCGTATCCAGCTGCTCTAGTGCCACAGTAAGGGCGGATATTATAAAAAGGAAGGGGCTTGGCAAGTGCCTCCAACTTTTCTAATTGGTTCAACAGAAAGATTGACACTGGGGCGGGTTTTATTATCGTTGATCTGGTGTTTCATTCATGCACTGTGTGTGTTCATGCCTGTAGTAGGCGTGGCATGGTATCATTCCATGTGTGCAGTGCTGAAATAAAGCTCCTTCATTACACTAATGGAGTACTTTGTCAGAAACTACAAGCAGACCACTACTAGTCTAACACATGCTTAAACCATGCATATGAAATACCTACTGTAAAATACCTACTGTAAAATACCTACTGTATACTTTATTTGCTGCTGGCTGGCTTTCACATATTGTATTTGAGAATAGTGCTTCATGCAACTGCACCAAAATGTTTTGAGTTGTGACGGATAAAACATTTAGTGACCAGTCACAGTGACTGGTCCCTTATACCCCTTTTACACTGGCACACCGACCCGTGAGAGCCTGGGACCCTCGCAGGTTGGGTGCTTTTACACTGGTAATATAGCCGACCCGTACTGTGAAACTCTGGCCCGATAACAACATATCTGAATCTGGCTTGCAGCCGAAGCAGGTCTTGTGCAGGGTTATTGACTTTTGTCATGATGTGGGTGTTAGTCCAGCGAGGAGAGAGAAAAGGATGGTGGCTTCCAAAAATGAATGAAAACTGCAGCCCTGGGATTCAGACAAAGTGAAAGCACTTGTCACTCTCTGGGCAGGTGAAAATGTCCAGGCGCAGTTGGAATCAACCGTGCGAAACGAAAAGATATTTGAAAGAATCTCTGATTTAGAGATGGGAATTAATCCGAAGCAGTGCAGTGAAAGAATAAAGAAGCTGAAACAAGAGTACAAGAAATTAGAAGACCACAAAAACAAAAGCGGAGCTGATAGATTGGGCAGCAGTGTGGAGT